>NW_009728298.1:553-1771 GCF_000703405.1 Apaloderma vittatum | reverse complement strand
GTCCTGCCAAGGCAGGAGGGATGAGCTTGATGAACCCCCCCAGGCTTTGGGCTCCCAAACTCTCGGGGTGCTGCCTTGCTGCCATGAGATTGCCGAAAATCCATAGAAATCCGGTAGCTCCCCCCTCCAGCGTCCTTTTATCGTTAAAGCCAAGCTCTTCCCATAATTGTTTGGAGATTACGGTTGATGTCAACAGCCGGATAATCTGTGGTCGGTATCGCTGACCCCGTTAACTGGCACTGGGGGCATTTGGGGCAGGGGCAAGGGAAGGACCCCCACGGCTGTTTGCAGCAGAGCAAAGCCCAGCAGTGGTGTTGCAAGAAAAATATACATCTATTATTTCCTTTGGGTGAAAAAAAAAAAAGACAAAAAGCCCCACGTCTGCAGCGGGCTTGGCCCTAAGCGGCTCCATCGATCCCTGGCCAGGGTCCGGACGCTGGCATCCTCTCCCAGCATGGGACAGAAGCGTAAGATATATACACGTAGTTACGTGGGGGTAAGTATGTGTAAACCTCGATGTATATACGCACCTTTTTTTTGCCATGTGTGTGTATATCAGCCATTCACACGTGTTTGTATCATCGGACAAAGGTGACCAAGGGCTGTTGCGCAGAGGACGAGCAGCCCCCCCGCACAGACACAGGCCCAGGTGTGCAGGGGGGCTCTTGGGACAGGGGTTGGGCAATTTTTTTTTGTGGAAACCTCATTTTGCTGTTCTTTTAAGTGCGGTGCTGTTGTCACCATAACTACCTGAAGTTCTTTTAATTGGTTGTTTAGCGAAGGGGAGGGCTGGGGGGCGTTTTCCTCACTTCATGTGCTTTGCTGTTGCATCAATTCCTTTAATCCGAGGGCTTTTGGCCCCTTCTTTGAGTCACACTTTATTATTTTTTAATGTCGTTGCACTTTTCCCTTTGTGCTGACCCTGCCCCTTCACCCACCACATGTTCAGTCTCCCACTGCTCACTTTTTGCATTTACCTTTTTTTAGTCTTTCCCCTTTTTTTAACCAAACCCTCCTCAGCTGCATATTCCCCCCCTTTCCTCCTTACTTCCCGCAGCTCTGCCCGCACCAGGGAAGAGGAAGGAAACACAAAATCTGGGGAAGTCAGGGGGTGGCTGGCTCGGGCAGGGATGCTGACAGAGGATGCAGACAGGGATGGAAGCAGGACCAAGGGCTTCCCTGGTGTGCAGCTGTGTCCCACCACATGCTCCCTCCTCC
>NW_009728298.1:0-262 GCF_000703405.1 Apaloderma vittatum | reverse complement strand
CCCCCCGCTGACACCTTCTCCAGCCAAGGTAGGTGGAGGGCTCATCCGCGGAACTGGGATGCTACTGGGATGACTGGAGTAGGGATGGGGATACTGGTCTACATCTGTCTCCTGGAAACGGGAGCGGCGGGTACAGGGGGATCCTGGGCTCTGGGTGCTCACTCTTCTCCCACGGTTGGTTATTTTTCCGGGAGGTGCTTTGCAGAGAAGCTGGAGCAGCCCATGCAGCTGCCAGGCTGTGCCGGTGTATGGCTGGAATTTT
>NW_009728297.1:0-17851 GCF_000703405.1 Apaloderma vittatum | reverse complement strand
CGGGAGGGTGCCCTTTCGCAGCTGTTGCCTCTGCTGCTCGGGAATGGAGGCGCTGCAGGTTGTGCCGACCCACGGAACGAGATTTCGTCACGGGGTTGGTGTTGTCCTTCAACTGGTAAAGTTTCAGTGATTGCAGAAACGTGTAATTGCTGTTTTTAACTGACTGTTAGGCACAAGCTGGGGGGAGGAAGCGGAGAAAGCATCCTGGTGTCGCAGCTCCAGCACGGGCTGACCCTGGAGTTTGAGCACAGCGATTCGCCCCGTCGGCTTCGTCTCGTGCTGAGCGAGTTACTGGCAATTATGAACAAGGTAAATTTCTCCGGATCTGGACACTTGTGAATTTAATGCCGGGGACAGCGCACTGTGGAGAGGTTGATGGGCTGCCCGGTTCTGTCTCTGGTGCTGCCGTTGTGTGCGAGTTCTCTCCGCCAGTTGCCTCCTGCTTCACCAAGGCTCAAAGCCCCAGACTGATGGAACGGCGGCTTGTGATTAAACTTATGAACCCGGCTTCCTAGGAGAAGTCGTTCTTCCTCAGAACAAATGAGGGTCATTTTTGCTAATATGATATAGACCCTGTGTATTCTATAATATGCTGTACTCAAGCATAATGTGATTTTGTGATGCATCAGTTGAGAAATCATATTTGAAAACAAAATTATGACTTTCCTCCATCTAGTTCTATTACCTTCTGATATCAGCCACCATATTTTACTTGCCCCCCGCCCCAGCATTTTGTTTTCCTTGTGTAAACTTACCTTGTTTTTAGACTTGTCAGCTATTTTCCTTTCTGCTGGAAAGAAGTATTTTTAGTAGTAAGTATTTCTTATTCTGAACACTTTCCTTGCCCATTCTGTGTTTATAGCTGTACATTTTTGACAGTTTTTAATGTATTCAATCAATTATGTGTAAAGTCGTAAAAGACCAATTAGACCAATTGCTTCATAAAACCTGTTCAGTCATGATGATTAATGTTTTGTAGGTGTCAGAATCGAATGGTGAGTTTTTTCTCAAATCTTCTGAGCTCTTCGAGAGTCCTGTTTATCTGGAGGAGGCAGCAGATGTTCTCTGCATTTTGCAAGCAGGTGTAGTATTCTGCATTTATAGTGTTTGCCAACTTCTTTCAACTGTAAAAAGTAGCTTTTGGAGTCGTTGTGACCGATTTAAGGTTAATCAAGGCTGTCTGGCTCTTTCAAAGAGACAGAGATCACCGATTAATTTTCTATTCTTTGATTGCCTATTCATTAATTTCCTGTTTATTGAGTGTGTGATTTAAATGTATATTATAAACAACATTTTACTTGTCTGACAAGTGCAACACTGTGATTTTTCAATCTCTTTATTCAGAGCTGCCATCACTGTTGCCGATAGTTGATGTGGCTGAAGCTTTGTTGCATGTTAAAAACGGAGCCTGGTTCCTCTGCCTTCTGGTGGCCAATGTCCCCGATAGCTTTAATGAGGGTGAGTTACAAGTTTCTTGTCCCACTTACCTTTTCTACAGGTTTGAGATGGTTTCTAGCAACGTAATTAATCTGGGTTAAACCACGAAGAGCATTTGGCTTAGGAAATAGAATTTGAATGCTTTCATACCTAGAGGTGCTGCTGGGGTTCCCATTCTCATTGTGCCAACTCCCCTTTTTTGCAGCCTGCTTGTGGACTCGTTGTGTCCGTGTTGCAGCTTTTCGTCTCTAGGTCCCTGTTACAAAGGCTGGCTTAGGCAGTGGCTGACTGGGGCTACAAACCCTGTCTAGCCTTGCTGATAATTCTTGTCCCTCAGACTGAGATGTATTACGAGGTGAAAAACTTGTCGTAACGGCGCCTGTTCAGCATCCTTTACCTCACAATAAGATTTCAGTCTCCAGGACTGCCAGCTGCACAGGTTACATTAGATAGAGCTTGAGTACTAATTGGATGATACATAAGACTGTAATGAGCTTGTAATTTCTCTGAGGAGGAGACCATTTCCTTTTTCTGCTTATGTAGATCATGATTTCTGGCCCAGACAAGGTTTGTGTGGCCCAGCTAATAAATTATCGTGAGCTGAATGGAACAGTGTGGCTTTGTGTGTTTATTTTATGTGGCTTTCTGGTAGGAAGGCCAGACTTACTTACACCTCCCGTTGGATATTTAGTCTGTAGAGGTTTGATTAAGAATGGTGAGCGGCAAGATGAGGAGAGTGTCGGAGGCCGTCGGAGAACAGAAGCGCTGCGCCACCTCTGCAAAATGAACCCTTCCCAAGCTCTGAGGGTCCGAGGCATGGTGGTAAGTCTGTCGAGAGAATCATTATGATCTTTCTTGGAGCTTTAAAAACGACAACGGTGATTGAGCCTGAGCGTTTAATCTAGGTGGAAGAGTGTCATCTGCCAGGTCTTGGTGTGGCTTTGACCTTGGATCACACCAAAAATGAATCTTCTGATGATGGAGTGAGTGACCTGGTGTGTTTTGTGAGCGGTTTGCTACTTGGAACAAATGCAAAGGTTCGAACTTGGTTTGGAACTTTTATCCGAAATGGCCAACAGGTATGAAAATCTTTGAATATTCTGCTTTCATATACATTCGTATTGCTGCAACATTTCTGGATGTGGGCACCCACATTCGTCTGAGCGCATATAAATCCTGTTGCTTGTCTTGGAGCAGCCTTTACAAGGCAGCCTTCTTCTTACGGGTCTGTAAATACTGTCCCTGAAGGAACTTATCTGGTTGTTCCTTTGAGAGATTTTTAGGAATGGAAGCCAGGGAATTCCTAAATTAAAGTTAATAAAGTTTACTTAAAGACATTCATCCTCAGTGTTCACCGTAGGAAGTTTTGTCTTGAGTTGTTGGGTTGGTT
Source organism: Apaloderma vittatum (assembly GCF_000703405.1). Classification (NCBI taxonomy): domain Eukaryota; kingdom Metazoa; phylum Chordata; class Aves; order Trogoniformes; family Trogonidae; genus Apaloderma; species Apaloderma vittatum. The sequence goes on along the minus strand of NW_009728297.1, from coordinate 15,024 downwards.
AAAGCTTGTGTTTTGGTGTAGTAACCTGTTGTAATACGATCACGTGCTGCTTGTTTGCCTGGTACTGCAAATTGTATTTTAAAAAATTTCCTCGCCCTCCCCCCTGCACTTCTTTTTTTTTTTTTTTTTCCCCCCCTCAACTTCATCATTATGGAAGCTCTAATGTAATACGTTGTTTGATGGGGTGAATTTTACATCGTTGCTCTCATCTTTTAACCTCTCACACAGAGAAAAAGAGATAATATCAGTTCTGTGCTTTGGCAAATGAGGAGGCAGCTGCTCCTGGAGCTCATGGGAATCCTTCCCACGGTTCGCAGCACACACATTGTTGAAGAAGCAGATGTTGATACGGAGCCAAATGTGTCTGTGTATTCAGGACTGAAGGAAGAGCATGTCGTGAAAGCCAGCGCATTGTTACGTCTCTACTGCGCTTTGATGGGAATTGCTGGGCTGAAGTAATGAATGTTTCAATGCTCTGTGGTTTTTATTCGCTGTCTGTCCATTCAAACAGAGGTTGAGAGCTTTGGGCATTTTCAACGCGAGCTGTCTCCTAAAGCCATCGTGTCCTTAAAACAGTCTTGGCAGGGCGCACCCCCTGTAGTGCTGGGGGGCCCTTCTCACGTGCCGAGGGCTGGAGTTGCCAGTTGATGGAAGTTTCTTTAGCTGTAGTACAGAGAGCAAAGCTCGTGTAAGTTAAGGTCTGTGGAGACAGGAATGATTTTTACTTTCTGCTGCTATTCTCAGCAAAGAAGTTTTTGCCATTGTAACGGTAAAGATCCATTTATCAACTTTGCTGATTTTTTTAAAATCTGAAGTAACGCCAGGAATGTGGTGCTCTTTAATGCTGCAAAATCAGTTCTACTGACCTGTTGGAAGAAGTCTAGGCCTGATTGGAGCAGTGTGTGGAAGAGAAAGCAGCTGAAAACTCTAGCAACATACACTACACGAGTTTAGAATATTCCTCTGCTTTTACTTTTTAAAGAGTTCTAATGTACCATCCTTGTGCATTGTTAGTTTTAATTTGGATATTTTGTACTGATAGGCAATATTATATCCTGTGGGAGTTTTATCACTCTTATCAGAGATTTTTTTACGTCTTCAAACTCAAAGAGAATTGCCAGTTAATCTTGATGCTCATTTATGATGGCAACAGATTAAGAGAGACAATCTTTAACCACTGCGATGCGATTGGAAACCTCTTTCAAATTAGTAGCATGACGTGGTTCTTTTTCTGTGCTGTTCAGGCCAACTGATGAAGAAGCTGAGCAGCTACTGCAGCTGATGACGAGCCGGCCTCCCGCAACTCCCGCTGGCGTCCGCTTTGTCTCTCTCTCCTTTTGCATGCTGCTGGCCTTCTCCACTCTGGTCAGGTACCTCTCAGTAAAGGAGGAGCTTTGTTAAGGCGTTACTGGTTTAGCCCCGTTAAGGCAATGACCGTCCCAGAGCTGCACAGTTTGTTTCTTGTGATTCTTTATACAAGTATAATCTCCAGACGTAGGTGGAAGGGGTTTGTCTCGCGCTGTGGTGAATAAATGGATATTCCGCTCTGCTCTCCCTCCTCTTTATAGCGAATCTTTGGAGAGGGGAGCATCGGCATCACCGTGGTTCGGAGTGGTTTTGGAAGGCTGAAGTAGACCTCGCTAGTTCATTTTTCCATTCAACAAATTGATGGCTAAGAGAGGGGCAGTATAAGAATGTAATGGCTGTAGCTTTCTGCTGTGTTGTGCGTTCAGGACGGGAAGTTGCCTGAGAACTGGACTGAATCTTGCGTTAAATATCGATGTGTATCAATTGTTTGATGCTAAAGGAAAAGTGACAAAAAGTCTCCTGCCATAAGTTTCCTCAATAACTGTCTCTTCTCCTAGTAATTGTTAATAAAAATAGAGGTAGTTGCTGGGAGAAGGATCTTTGATGGATTTTCTTTGTGCAGCACCCCGGAACAGGAGCAGCTCATGGTAATGTGGCTTAGCTGGATGATAAAGGAAGAAGCCTACTTTGAAAGGTGAGAGCAGGCCTCTCTTGTTTTTAAAGCTTCAAGTAATCTCACATTTACTTATCTCCTATGGCAAATTAACTCTTCCTCTTCATTACCGTTAGCATTTCTGGTGTGTCTGCGTCTTTTGGAGAGATGCTTCTCTTGGTAGCCATGTATTTCCATAGTAACCAGCTCAGTGCTATCATCGATTTGGTTTGCTCCACCTTGGGAATGAAGGTAAATCCTGAACTTGTTTCTAGAAGTACATTTCTTTGTTAAAATTCACTTTTTGCTCTGTATTTGTTCACTTGTATTTACTTTAGTTTTAACATAAAGAACTTTGGTTTTGCTAGTACACTTAAAGTAAAAAAAAAAGGTAAATAACTCAGTTCCTCTAGAAAAACATTAAACTATGCATACTGCTTGATAGAGGAGCGTTGCGATAAAACTATCTTTGAAAAGTGATCACTTGTTGAAATTTGCAAGAAATGAACGTTTTTAGAAGACTAACTGAAGTAGTTTCCAAACCGAGCTTCAAACTTATTTTAAATAGTTTAAAGAAATATCTGTATATGTAAGGATTAATTTCTGAAAATTACTGTGGGAGGGTTCAGTTATGCCCGTGAAACATTCAGTTATGCCTCTCATGAGATGTAAAAGCTAGGCAGGTAGATTTTAGGATAAGGAAGATGTGTAGTGCTGGTCTTGTCGCTTTTGAAGATATTTTTGTTCTACGTTTGAAGTATAGATGTGGGTGCTTTTCTGGTATTCCAGTGACCACAAGTTCAAAAAGGGTGGAAGTTAACAGTTTATAAAATAAATTTGCAGTACTTATAAAGAAGAAAGCTAGCACTTAAACAAATACTTTGTTCTTTCTTTCAGATTGTTATTAAGCCCAGCTCACTCAGCAGAATGAAGACAATCTTCACACAGGAGATTTTCACTGAGCAGGTATTTTAAGCCTAAGTCTTTTTTTTTTTTTTTCCCATTTCCTTTCTTTTTTTCTTCAAGAAGAATCCAAGCCCTGCTGGTTCTGAAGAGCCTGGCTCTTTCTTTTTGTACTCTGATCTGATTATGCTTTTTGAGCACTTGGCTTGTTTAAATAATGGGGAAGGAAAGGAGAAAAATTGTCCACTGTGACGTTATTTTTTGCAGTAGCAGAGAACTGCTCGTGAATGTAGTATGTGTGCTGCAGTTTTACACAGACTCTTAAGCTACATAAAACGTCCTTTGGCATCTGAACAACCAAAAATAATGTAGCTGTGTGACTTTTATGCGTTGTGGTAAGTTGAATATTTGTGGTTTTTTTCTTGCTAATCATAAGTTTTGTTTAGGTTGTTACGGCCCACGCAGTTCGTGTGCCTGTTACGGGCAACCTCAGCGCCAACATCACTGGGTTTTTACCGATTCACTGCATTTACCAGCTTTTAAAAAGTCGATCATTCACGAAGCACAAAGTATCCATTAAGGTATGAGCTTCATTTTATTTCTGTTCCGAATTTTGAATGTTGGCAAGGTTTTGCAGGGTGGTGTTTCTTTTGGTTGAATTGTAGGAACAGAATTCTTCATGAATCTTATAGCCTGTTACCATGTATTTTTAGAAGGAACTGCGTATTATGTTAGGGTACCCAGTTTTAGCTCCGTAATCCAGAGACCAGACCTCAGTGAAGTTAAAAATAATAAGAAAGTTACCTCTCTCCCCACATCTGCGCTTAATAAAATTGTAATCAGAATGATATTTCCAGCCAGGACAAGTTTTACTGGAGAGCAGCATCCAGGACACACAGTTTATGACCAGGCCCAGCTCAGAACTGGTGTTACACTTTCCAAAGTCAAAGCCCCATTCCGTTACATTTTTTACCACTAGTTAAAAGGGAACATAGTTGCAGACAAAAAAAAACCCCAATCCAATTCCCTCCAGCTTTGAAACTGAACGTGTAACAGCGAGGGTTTTTTCCCTAGGACTGGATCTATCGGCAGCTCTGTGAAACCACCACCCCGCTCCATCCGCAGTTGCTCCCTCTGATTGACGTCTACATTAACTCCATTCTTACTCCTGCGTCAAAATCCAACCCGGAGGCCACAAATCAGCCTGTCACGGAGCAGGAGATCCTCAATGTCTTTCAGGGACTCTCTGGGGTAAATGATTTTTTTGCTTCTTTCATGTACTTCGCTCTGAACCTGTGGTTCAGTGTTTTGTATATACGCTTCATGCAGATTCTGTAATGCCTCACTTTTTGCCTTGGATGCTTTTGTAGTAGACTGCCTCCAGCTACAGTGCGGGTCACGTGTTTTGAAATAAATCTTGTTAGAGCCACTCAGCTTTTTAGGAGGATTGCTATTTATCCCTGTCTTACCCTTTTCCTTAGGAACTCACTGACTCATGCTGTTAAAAACGCAAAGAAAGGCACTTCATGGATTGGAGAGTGGAGATGTTTATGTAGGATTTGTGTAATTTTTGTACTGATCTGATCTTTTCAGATTAAAATACTATTTAACTAAAGTACTCTAGCTGTTCTAGAAAGAAGCATTTTCATTTTGATGGAAGTATGAGAATCAAAATCTCACGTGTCCGAATTCTCATCTCCAGTGAGAATTTGAACACATGTAGAATGAGAGGAAAGCATTGACTTGCACTGGACTTCTGGAATTGGAATCCTCCTTATTACTGTCCCAAGATATCGAAAATAGATTTTATGTTTGAAGCTCGTTTTAAATAATAATTATAAGGTGGAAAATAAAAAGGTTCCCTGCAGCTTTCAGCTTGGACCTCATATGGCTTGATATTTTTATACAAGGCTTACTGCCTTATCTTTCTTCATATTTGCAGGTAAATCCAAATTTTTATTCTTGAGAATCAGGAATGCAACATGACCTCTGTATGTGGTTTTATGTATAGGGAGAAAATGCCCGTCTTACTCCACGATACAGCATCACTACACAGTTACTCGTGCTCTACTATGTCCTGTCGTATGAGGAGGCACTTCTGGCAAGCACAAAGATACTAGGTATATGGGAGTGGAAAAGGGACTAACTGAAAATTAGATGCAAAGAGAGGAATTCAAGAACGACTGAAATTCTGTAGAATCAATTAGAGTTCTTCCTGCGTTCGCATCTCACTACAGGGTGCCTTGTGTGCCAACAGTTTGAATTCTGGGTACCAACTGATAACCACGGGTTTTTAAGAATAAAAAACCTTGTATAAAGAAGGTGCAGATTTGAGCTAGGATCTCAGAATCAGTTGGACCTGGTCAGAGATAGCCTGGAGATCTTGCGAACAAATCTAAATACCAGGAAAATCTTTAAATTGAAATGTTTACAGAAATGGTTTCCTGAAGAGCTTAATGTAATGCTTTAACAGGAATGAGATGTGTTATTTGGGATTTTCTCTATTTTACCTGGATAATATAGAGACAAGTGCTTTACTTTTACTTTTGCGTTATTGATTCATTTGGGGAAATAATTTTTTCTGACTGTAACTCCTGTGTGTGGTTTCTTGTCCTGTTCTCTTATAGCTGCCATGCAGAGAAAACCCAAGTCTTACTCTTCAGCATTAATGGATCAGATTCCAATCAAGTACCTCATCCGGCAGGCGCAAGGACTGCAGCAGGAACTGGGAGGTAGGTCTGTGTGTGAAAGTCTGATGTGCGTGAAGAAGGAAGGCTGAGCGTGTCTCCAGCTCTGTGGCTGCCGTTTGGTTCGCAGGGTGCCTTCCTTTCTCTTTCTTTCAAAAGCTCTCAGTAGTAACTAGCGAGATTACAGGTACATTTGAAGAGCAATAGAGGAAGTTTGAGGAAGGCATTTCTTTCTAGAGTAGGGTAATTTTTGGCACAGGAATTACTTGAGAATTTATAACTATTCCAGACGGAGTTTAAGAGTTACTATAAGGCCCTGCCACATTTCCAGAACATAATTTTTAATTCCTACTGGAGTTGGAATATCAGGCTATAAACACACTGAACTTCTCAGCAGGGATTCACTTAAGGTCTGTCGTTGAAATGATAAGTATGAATACATTTAGGTGAGGGATGTAGCTGCTCGCATCTAAGATACATGCTTTCTTAATCCCCCCCAAAGGCTTGCATTCCGCGCTGTTGCGCCTGCTGGCAACCAACTACCCGCACCTCTGCATTGTGGAAGACTGGATCTGTGAGGAACAGATCACGGGCACTGATGCCTTACTGAGGAGGATGCTTCTTACAAACATTGCAAAGAATCACTCTCCCAAACAGCTACAAGAAGGTAAATAACGTCATTTGAAGTAAGCAGCGTTCTTTCCGAGTTGGGTGGAACGTAATGGATTTGAAGCGGAAAGCCATTTAATTAATTTGATCAAACTGTGTTTGTATAGCGAAAATGTTGTGCTGCCAAGTTAGAAAAAGTGGCAGCAGTTTTACCAAGACCTCGTCGTCTTTATTTTACAGCATTTTCCCTGCTGCCTGGAAATCATACCCAGCTGATGCAAATCTTAGAACATTTAACACTTCTGTCAGCTGGTGAATTGATCCCGTATGCAGAAGTATTGACATCCAATATGAATCTCTTGCTGAATGCTGGAGTCCCTCGAAGGATTCTTCAGACTGTCAATAAACTTTGGATGGTCCTTAACACTGTGATGCCGAGAAGGTAGGTTCAAAATACTGTTTAATTAGTTGTTGCAGACAGGTGGAATGCCAGTTTCCGTTTCAAAAATAATGATACGTTGCCTTTGCCTAGGAAGTTGGAGGTCGTGTAAATAGAATGTGGCGGAGTTGCATTCTTTTTGCTCTGTTGAAACGTTTAACCTTGGCATTTAGAAGGAAGGTACTTGTTCTCAGGGGAGAGGAGGTCACCACTTAAAATATGGGTATGGTTTTAGAATGTACATTGTTTATGATAAATTGCTGCTGAGACATGAACTCGCTTTGGTAAGAACGGACCTTTTCCATGGAAGTGGTCGCTATTGCAACGAAAACAGTTGGGTGGTTGTAGTTCCAGTGAATGTAAGTCAACTATATCTCGGTTAGCTTCAAGAACTGCAGACGAAGTGTGGGGTGTTGCTCCTTGGGAGGCCTAGAAAAATGCAGCTGATGGAGATGAGTGGGTGTCCAGGTGCTTATGTGATCCCTTTTCTCATGTAGACTATCTTTTAAAAAATACTAAAAATAATCTCTTTACTTTAGGTTGTGGGTGATGACTGTTAATGCTCTGCAGCCTTCGGTAAAAATAGTCCGACAGCAGAAGTACACTCAGAATGATCTGATGATTGATCCTTTGATTGTGCTACGATGTGATCAGAGAGTTCATAGGTAAGCTTTGCCCTCCTTTCGCTTTTTATGTTCTATGGTACTTACACTGATAGGTAATGAATGCTAAACGTAAAGGTGTCTCGTAGAAAAATTCTAAAAGCATTCAGTACTTGAAAATATATTTTCAAACTAATCACATTGAGCGTGTTGGTCTGAGGACTGATTGAGCTTGTGCATGTTTTTTCACACGTCACACTGTCCACCCGAGCCTCTTGTTGGACAACCTGACAGTAGTTCTGCTGTGGAACCTCTGGGATTTGTACACAGATCATGCATTTTAGGTTTGGGTGCGTGCGTTTGTTCTAGAGGTTGTGGCCAGTGGCGGTGGTTGAGGTCGTAGCTGTGCTCCTTCCGCTGCCTCTTGCCATCCCTCCTGGGCCTGGCGTATTCCTTCTTTTTGGGTAACCATTTCTGCCTTTGGGCGCCTGATGGAGATGACAAAGGTCAGAGATCTGTTCCTCTTGATGTCAGGGGTGACAGAGGAGGGTGTGTAAGTGCTGCTTTATGGCGCCGATGCAGAAGAGTAAGCTGAGAATTTAAGTACTGAAAATGGTCATAAGCGATAGCAATGGACTAGCTTTTAATAAAATAATACAATAATGCAAACAATAAGTCAGAATTTGTAAATTGTAACTTTGCTTTTTCATAGTAATGAGGAAAATCACATCTGTTACTCTAAAAAGATACCGTTAATAATTTTAGATGTACTTTAGCCCCTAACTTTATTCCTTGTGTATTCTTTTTCACATTTTCTATCAGTTGTGGTTTATTTTTCCCCTTTCTTGTTATCTTTTTGCTTGTAATAAATGACTGTTAGTCGATTTGTTCTTCATGTTCTCATTTGTATGCATCTGTCCCCCCCTTTGCTTTTTAGTAATTGAGCTGTTGGGTCCAATTCTCATTTGAGTTGCTACAACTCTGCTAGACTTCAAGTTTCTGTTGATGACATCTTTAACCCCCAGCCCGTAGGTCAGATATTTGAATGTATGTCCCTTCAGCCCCGGATGCAAATTGAAAATCCAGTGTTTCTAAAACTCTTAGAGAGATTTAAAATGCAATGTGGTTTGAGAACTACCATCTTAGTGTTATGGAAGCAGTTCAGAGCTTGTCGGCCTTATTTATCCCCATAATTCAGGTAATTATTTTTCCTTACTTCATGTAGCTCTGACCCTTTTCAGGATTCCTTTGTTCATCAGAAATGAGTCTCTCAGCAGTTCCTGTTTCTGTAGAGTGTCCGCGTACGTGGTTGTGCGTGGGAGAGGTAGGACTGAATGGCAGGGCAGCAGAAGGGATTGTGACCTGTAGTATTTTGCTGTGTTAGGGAAAACAGCCTTTGTATGAACCAGACTGCAACCAAATGAGCCTTTGAGGAGTGCTTTTAGGGGTTTTTTATTAGTACAACGCCAGTACCTTACTATTCCACCTCCTGCAGTGCCTTTATTTTATCATGTGTTCCCGTATCAGGAGTCCTCCTCTGATGGATATAACTCTGCACATGCTGAATGGCTATCTTCTCGCTTCCAAAGCGTACCTCAATTCTCACCTGAAAGAAACAGCAGAGCAGGACATTAGGCCATCACAGAACAACGCAATGGGTCCAGAGGCCCCAGAAGTTACAAGGGAAGAACTGAAAAACGCGTTGCTTGCTGCTCAGGTAAGAGGGAAGAAACGGACATTAAATGTTGTGAGGAAAAGACAGTGATAAAACAGAAATGCAGAAACAGGAAATCAAAAAATGAGAGCTTTTTATTTTTTTTTTTTACTGACTTCTGTCATCATGGGAAAGAAAACCACCTCTGTATTCAGATCGTTAAATGTTTCTGGTTTTCTGTTTTCGAGTCTGAAGCGTTGTGTTGGTTAAATGCTTTGATAGTGTTCTTTTCTGTCAGAACAAAGATTTTGCTTACTAGCCTTTTGCCTTGTGTTGCTGGTTTTGTACGTTCTACAGTACTCGTGATTCTTGAACTGAGTTGGTTTTATTCTATATTAAAAAACTACAGCAAGAAATTCTGGCCACCTGACAGTCTTCTGTTTCTTAAACTGTCATTACTTTCTATTTGATTTATTTGATTTCATTGGGGATTTTGATGTGTGTTCTGTTGCTTATTTTCTTCACAGGACAGTGCTGCTGTGCAGATTCTTCTAGAGATCTGCTTACCTACAGAAGACGAGAAAGCCCAGACCAGTAACACCCATAGTTTGCTAAAGAGTGTTCACGGTACCACAGGCCCTACGAATCCTGAACTCGAGGAAGAAGATAGTTTGCTGTGCAATCTTCGAGAGGTCCAGTGCCTGATCTGCTGCCTTCTGCATCAGATGTATATAGCAGATCCCAACATAGTCAAACTCGTTCATTTTCAGGTCTGCTTTGCGCTATTTTAGTTCTTTCACCTTTTTTCTAGTTAAGAAAGAAGCAAGTGAAGTGGTCAGAGGATGTTGAGTGCTGCTGTTGTGTTCCTCAGATGCCCACTTTTCTGTCTCAACAAATTTGCAGTACCTACTTTTCTCCGTATTTTTTGGTGTTTGAACTCTGTTGTAGCCGAGAAGGGAGGACCTAAGCTGTGCCTGTTCCTCATCATTCGACGCATGCTTTTCTTGTGCCTCTGCCCTTTTTTGTACCACAATAGTTAGTCCATTCTAGGCCAATGAAACCGACCTAATCAGCTTATAATTTCTTGTTCCGCATCTTTTGTGGTTTACTTTTTCTGGCCATGTTTTTAAGTTGATATACCCATTATTCAAAACTGTAATCTGGCTTGACATGTAAACAGCTTCTTATCTTTCCTTTTTGTGAGGGCACAGTTTATCTCTTTCGAGTGGAAGGAGAACAGTTGCCCCTGCCAGAGCAGCTGTATGCCTTCAAAAAAAGAAAGGGGGAAAGATTAGCAAATTTTTTAATATAAATGTGTTTGAAGTGTGTGTTAGATTGCTCATTGCCAGATGGCAGTCTCTTTAAAAGGAGTTAATTTGCCTTGACCTGGAACTGCTTAAGTGACTAAAAAAGTCATAATGGTGCAGTCGTGAAATAAGCAAGTTGGCGCCTGTGGTGAAGTTTGGAACGCGGAAGGAAAGGGTCACAGGAGCCTGGTTTAGTTTGGGGAGTGGAGAGTTTCTATGCAAATAATACATTGAATATTGAAGATAAAGAACTGATTCAGCCTCTGGGTTTGTCCCCCAGCCTGCCTCCTGTTGCCTTGGGATACGGGAGTGTTTGTAATTCTGAACAAAGGAGATCTACAAGTATATTAGTTTTGGGAAAAAACATTAACTCGGATCTAATGTAAAACCTAAATTAGAGCAGAATTTTTAGGGCACCTTTGATGGGCTGATGCATCTGTTTTCTTGCTCACACAGGGTTATCCCTGTGAACTTCTGGCGCTGACAGTGGCAGGGATTCCGTCAATGCACATCTGTCTGGATTTCATACCGGAGCTCATTGCCCAGCCTGAACTTGAAAAACAGGTACCGTACAGTCATCTAGTTTGAGAATCACTGTAATCCTGTTAACCCTGATGAAGCATTGGTTGAGGGGAAAAAATAAAGGATCACTAAGAAAAGTCCTGTTCTCACTTGCCTGGGATATTAGCTTAATATCTTTAGCACTGTTGCCTTTAATTAAAGGCCTGGCCTTTAAATCTCATTCAAATCGGGGATTGTGACAACTCCTCTGACAAGTCTCCGTACACTTGTTCAGGAAATATTAATGAATTTCATTACTACCTTCAAGAATATGAATAAATGCGCTTTTCATTAATGACTTTCATTTGTTCTTTATATTTAACTGGCAAGAGTTTGGATACTTACTTTTCATCTGCTATTTTAGAGCTACAGGGATTTCTATAAAGAGTTAAATTTTGAAAACCTTTTTTGCAAAGCTATTCTGTAGAACAGATGAAGCAGCCTTAAGATGACAATTTTATTTATTCTCATGAAAACTTTGACTACTAAGTCTTCTTCCAGGGAATATTACTACTGCTTCTTGAAGCAAGTTTGGGATGAGACTGTAAGGTGTAAATTTCGAAGTCAATTAAATTTATCATTTGCTGATTGTCCTACTGGTTCTTTCCCTGATCTAACTGCAAGAGCAAAGCCTGCTAGAATGACATGTGTGACTTTCCTCAAAGTACGCTATTTGAATCTGAAGAGGGGTAACGTCGTTGATGTCAGAGGCATATTGTGCAGCACTAACACGGGTACTGCACATTAATGGTAAATGCCTGGGCTACTTTTCTTAGTGTCAGCAGAAAAACGTTCAGAGTAATTATTCCCAAGACATCTCTGACTTTAGTTTACTCATAGTTCAAATAGAGAATATTTACGGACTCATAAATTACGTGAAGAGCTTTAGATAGAAAGTGCAAAGCAAACTGTAACTATTACTTATTTCTCTTTTGCCTTTCACCTACTTAACAGATATTTGCCATCCAGTTACTTTCATTTTTGTGTATCCAGTATGCACTACCCAAATCTCTCAGCGTGGCTCGTTTAGCTATCAATGTGATGGGAACTCTGCTCACGGGTAAGTGCTCCAGCAACCCCTAAATACATTGTTGTGTAAATCAGAATTACTTGTCTAGGTTGAATGTAGTTTTAACTAAATTCCACAGTGTTAATTAAGATTGTGAAAGTAACAGCAATTCTTGGCTGGATTTTTATAATAATTCCTTTTTACTTAACCGTATTCTTTTCCTTGACAGTTTTAACTCAGTCGAAGCGCTATGTGTTTTTTATGCCGACCCTGCCCTGTTTGGTATCGTTCTGTCAAGCCTTTCCTCCTTTGTATGAGGATATTATGTCTCTGCTGATACAAATAGGACAAGTTTGTGCCTCTGATGTTGCTACGCAGACAAGAGATTTTGACCCAATTATTACACGTAAGTGAAGTACCTTGTATTTCAAAATAACGTCATGGTCCCAGCAAAAAAGCTACGTTAGTGTTTCAGAAGTTTGAGTGTAGTTGGAATGCAGGATGGAATTTACTGCTGTTGTTTCATAAATATAGAAGGAATAGGGATACGAAGTTTTACTGGGTTGGAGGAGAGAACTTAGAGGCTAAAGAGGGTGCAAGTACCTGTTTTATTGAACTTTGTACTGCCTTCTGTTTTATTTCCCTTGTGTCATTTCAAGGTGTATCCCTGCATACAAGTATTGTGCATGGAATTTGCCGTTGTAGTCTAAGAATGAAAGATGTGAGCAAAGGCCATTGCCTTCCGAGGACATGAGGATGGTTCAACACCTCAGCTGAGGCATAAAGGCTGTATAAATTTTCCTAATCTGTTGAAAATGTAAAGTCAGATGAGCTACCTGACATCTTACACATGATACAGCATGGCTGGATAAAGATGTAGTGATTGTGTGAACACAGATTAACTGTTTAAGTGTTTTTAGTTTAAGTGGTTTTTGTCTCTTTTTTTTTGTCCAGCGACAAATGCTGTGTGATACAAAGTTCCCTGGTGTTCTCTGTGCTGGGATATTTATGTTAGAAGAAGTGAGAGGGAATACAAAAAACCCCAAAGGCATCACACCTAGGCAAATTAAAAAGAAGTGTTGTAGTGTCTCTAGAAACAATCTGTGGAGTTAAGCCTGGTGCATGAAATAGCGATGGCTCGAATTTGCAATTGCATAGCATGCAGCAATTTGTAAAATTGCTTATTTAGATGTACTTTGTTTCTTTTACTTAATCTTCTAGGTCTCCAGCAACTAAAGGAAAAACCTCATGAAGTGTCTGGACTTTGTAAAGATTCATCTAACAAAAGTTGTTCAAGGGACGTTGCAAGCATGGATCCTGACGTTCGGTTATGCCAGTGCGTGGAAAATACTATCATTGAAATAATTAACATGAGTGTAAGTGGAATTTAGGAAGACTTCAAATGAAATTGGACTGTAGCTGGTCCCACAGCCTGTGGTTTCTGAAGGTGGAGAAAGCTGCCAAAGTGGACTGAAGAACTGGAGCACCAGAACTCCGTGTTTTTCGATCATTCAGTTATGGCTGAAAAGAAAAGAATTCGTTAAAGAAGAGGCTTACGTTGCTTCCAGTGAAAACTGGTGAGGCTGATGGATCGGTAAATAATTTCCAGTGAAAGTGGGCGTGATTTTCAGGCTTGCTCGGTTTGCGAAGTGATAGAGCAACACACTTGAAATGGTTTTGTAACACTCTGAAAAGCGAAAAATTAATTTGTTGAGCAAACAGCAAAATGATGGGGTGAGAAAGTTTGAGATTGAAGTACTTTGCTTAAGCTAAATGAACTACTGTTACAGAGTCTTGTAGAGCAACGTGAATTAAAATACTCCAAGGAAGAAAGGAAAAAGTGGTGTAAGTAACTTGCGTCGTCACATTGAGCATGAAGAAAATGCTTGAACTTTATTTGTCTTTCAAACCATTAGTCAAAGTTTAAGTTCATGAGATCAGGAACTTCATGTAAGGATCAGCCAGCCTTCATTAAGAGTTTCAAACTTCTCTAAAAATTTGTTTAAAGAAAAAGTACTGCTACAAAGTTAGCTGTATAAATGTGATTTTTAAAGAATATATATTTTTAATGCAGCTCGGATGGTTTAGTATTTTTTAACATCACTTAGGGAATGACTTCAAGAACTATGTGCAAAGGTGTCTTGTCATCAGGATTAAGATTAATAAGAGACATTAGTGGTGAGAGTGACTGTGACAGACGCTCAAGTTCCCTATAATGAAAGGAATGGCGTCTTTCAGCCATGCCAGAGGCAGCTTGGAGAAGGCTGAACCGTTTGTGCTTCATGCAAGAAGTTACACAAAAGCTGCAGGATTTAGTCTCGACAGTTGTGCTTTGTGGCATTGCAGAAGGGGGTGTGTGGCGCAATATTTGGGAGCTTCTTCAAAATTACGCAAGACCTTACATGAGGCAGCACATGCTTTTGTGGCAGAGAAAGAAAATTCAAGTTTGGCTGTTGTGCCAGAAGTGAATGTAGTACTTAAATACACTTCAATTGCTGAACTTGTCAATCCAGCACTTACTTTTTTCTTAAATGACAGCATCCAAGGTCCTTACGTAAGTAAAATATTTTTCAACTAAACTCACTTTGTATTCCAGAAATAATGGTTTGATTCTTTACTGTGGCCTGGGGAACATCTCACAGCTTGTTTTCTGCCTGAGCAGGACAGTGATTTGGGAAGGCTGCTAACGAATTGCCAGGCACGCTTGGGTCGGTGTTCCGACTGCTGAATCCGTCCCCTGACGCTGTCTGGCTACCACATCGATTTTTGTCCTCTTGCTGTAAAGTATGTAAATATTCCAACTGTAGGCATTTTTTTTTCTCCTCTAAGTGTAATTTTATGTGCTCTAGTAGTATTTAAATAAAAACGCTAAAGCACTCCAGTGTACTGCTTCATTTCAAAGGGAGGGGCCTGTGTTGGTTTTAAGTTTCCCAGAGCCTGAGGGAAGCTCTTGGGGCCGCAGAAAGCTGCGGGGTCGGGCTCAGGCCACTTCCGGGGGGCTTTTGTGGAGTTTTTCTTTCCCAGCGTGATGTTTTCAGTGCATTTCGCTTAAAACAAAGCAAATAATAAAAAAGCATTAAGACTATTTCGGAATCCGGTTCTCCCACGGCAAGCGCGGGGTTGCCCAGCAACGAGCACGACCCAGAAACTAACAAGCCCCTCCGTGATTGGTTCTAACGGCCGAGGGGTGGAAGGCGGGAGCGGCTCAGTTTGCGCTTCGCTGATTGGCCGCTCCTGGCCCTTTCCTGTCAGCTGATTGGCGCCGTGGCGGAGGCGGGAAGCGCGGACGGGCG
>NW_009728296.1:32729-42187 GCF_000703405.1 Apaloderma vittatum | reverse complement strand
CCGGGGTGACGCGGTGCCCTTCCTCGGGCAGGTGGGTGACCCTCCAGGGAAAGGTGGCCCTCTAGGGAAGGGTGACCCTCCAGGGAGGGGTGACGGCCGGCTGTCACCCTTCCCTGTGACCCCGGTGGTGGCGACAGCGAAACGCGGCCTCCCCTTGCTCTACAAAGAGGGGGAGGATCAGGGCGTCAAAAAAGGCGGGAAAAAATAATCTCCCTCAAAAGTCCCGTCTAACCAGGCCGCTGCGTCGGTTTGGAGGGCGAGAAGGCAAAAAAAAAAAAAGCAGGTGGGCTTTGCTTGGAAATTCTTTCCCTCAGCTTTGTGTAAAACATGTTGTCTGATCTTCGAGGCTCTCGTGGTTGTTTTTTTTTAGTTCTGCCACTGCAGTCGTGAGGTAGGAAACCGAGAGGCAAATTAATTAATAGCACGTGCCTTAAATGCCAAAGGACCCCCTCCTGGTAAGATGACAAAATGTGTTTGTGGTTTTTGGTCGTGTTTTGTGATCGTTTTGCAGACCTGGCAGGTTTGGAGAAGGGGGAAGGACGTTCCAGTGAGTGAAATTTAAAAGTTTGTGGATAAGTAACTATAGCCAAGTCTCTTCTCTTTATGTTTACTGTATTTTGAATTTCAAAGGCAATTCGTGAGCAAATAAAACACATAGGAAGGCTTCTTGTGAGAAGCCGGTTTGTGCCTTTCCTTTTTTTGGCACCTCAGTTTTTCGACGGCTGTTACCAGCCCTTCAGTCAAACACGTCGTTAGGACCTGTAAAGCTTAATGGGGCTTTACTTGTGACATCTAGCTTACCACACAAACAGACAAATGCTGCTTAATTTAAAGATAGGAGAGAAAAAGCAGGTCCTCGTAGCCCAAGATGGAAAAGGCCTCAAGTACATCCAGCTCCTAGACCAGCAGTTCATCTCCCCCCGAAAAGAACATACCAAATCTTAAACTAGTACTACTCTTGAGTTTTTGTTTTGGTTTTTTTAAAGGTCAAGGCATATATCGCTAGGAGTGTGTGTGGGGGGGTCAGTGCATGTTAATTTACGTCTTTTACTGCACTAAATACAATTATATAAAGGCTAAGGGCCTATGAATAGAATTGCTGCTTAAGGCCTCTGAGCCTCCTGTATTCCTGTCAGTTAAGGGCTGAGAAATACCTCCAACCATCTGTAAAAAATTGCTTTGTGAATCCAGGCCTCATGAAATAATGATTAACACTCTAACCCTCCTCTCCTTCTACACCCACCCCCCGAAATTTTTATTAGTATTCGGATCTTTTATATAGATCATCTGCACATCAGTTCTCATTCCTTCTCTTTTAAATCTGTTGCCACAAATACATTTGGCTATAATATTTACATTAGCTGTGGTATGCTGCCATCTCATTTCTGGCTGTAGAGATGGCTCTAATAAAGGACACACGTAAATTAACTTTTATTTTTTATTACTATGTTTTCAGGCAAGTTTTATGGTGGTTGTTGTTTGTGTAGCTTTTAATAACTATTAACTCTTACTGAAATGCTAAGTAGTTTTTTAAATATACTTTTGGAGGGTGTTTTTCTAGAAACTAAAATAAATACCTTTTGGCTTTTATACTGCTAGATACACCCCAGGTGTAGCGCGGGCAGGTGAATTTGGTTGGTGTACCCCCACTCCTCAAAGCCGAACCACAAAAGGGCAAAAAGTTATTCTTTCTCTCTCTTTCTCTGAAATATTTTATGGGCACTGCTTAGGGAGTGCAGAGTAGGGTTTGTTCACTCGCTGGGGGTGTCCACACCAGTCTGTTTTGCTAAAATAATCACACTGTTGTTACTACCTGTTTAAGCATGACCACTGGAACTGCTGACCAGTAGCGTAGTTACCGGTTGTTTCAGCGTGCTTAGCTGCTACCGTCTGACCCGAGGAAGTTAAGAGTGAGAACCCTGATGAAGCTTAATTAGCAGCAAACTGGGATGAAAGGTTAGAGGATTCACGGCCCTGCAGATGCGATAAGTAGTCTGGGGGAAAGTAGAGAGTGTAGAGCTACTGAACTTCAGAGAGGAGAGCCACAGCAAGCAAACTTAGCCTGAAATGGGACTGTGTTGTTTCACTTTAATTTCTGTTTGTAAATATAATCTGTTTGCATTTGTAAATATAAGCAGGAAAGAGAAACATTTGGACCTGCAGCAGTGTCCATGGATCTTACTTGGAGCAGGGAGAAGTTGCACTTTGTTTGAACACAGGCACTTTTCTTTATAAGTGACCGAGTCTCGTTCAGAACAGAGGCACAGGATTGGTCGCATGCGTGCATGCACGTGTGCACACAAAATACGTACGTATGGGAATAGAAAATGGATTTATTTTTTTTTCCCTCGCACTTTATTTTAATTCTGGGTAGAGAGTTAACAAAACTCATCCCTGTAAAAATCAGTTTCCGCCTAAAAATAAGTGACGCCCGCGTTTTGTAGCGTGTTTTGATGCTGTTGTTGGGATGGTCTTGGAAGGATGATAGGAGGCACTTTCTTAGTTACTATATTTGCGTGTGGAGAAATGCACCATGGTAGTAGCATGACATGAGTCTCGTTTCTAATACAGCTTTAGTCTTCCTGGAACCTCCTCGGGGTTGGAAGACACGTCTGCTCGGCGTGGCCAGGATCTGGCCTCCAGCACAGCTCAGATGCTTCCTGCGGCTGCTGTTCCTGCCCTGGTGCAGGTTGCCACAGGTTGAGCAGTAAGTGCAGTGACAAGGACATATGTTTGGGTACTGATGGTACCAGGATGTGGCATTAACCTTCTCGGGATAAGAGGCGAAAACGCGACCGCTGTGTTTGTGCCACCTCGCTGAGCCACAGCGTCGTGCGCCCCAACGTGTAGGCGCCGCATTCTTCTCTCCCAAGCAGGCGTTAGATGGGAGACCTGTGGGAGGAAAAGGGAGGTGAATTCCATTTTCTGTTTATTTTTAGTAGAGGATTCCCCCCTGCCTCCACCATCCCCAAAGCTCATCCTCCAAATATGGCACAGCCCTCTCTTCGTCCTATCGTCCTTGCTGTCACGTTGCTGTCTCCCAGGAGGTGGCCAGGCTGTCTTCTGAAGTCGTCCGCCTTACTAGCCAGTGGAGATACCAAAAGGGTTATCGTCAGCTTCTCCCCACAGCCAGAAGTGGCTCCTCCTGTTGAGCACACAGTGTGGTTTTTTTTTAAGAGGGGCCCGTGAGATTCTAGGCCGAGAATATAGTAAAACAATTTACTAAGAATAAAGTCAGAGTGGGCCCAGGAAAATGTGCTCCATCATCAGTTGTTTTGAGCGAGCTGTAAGTAAGCAGTATGGGATAACGCCGTGCTAAATAATATGAGCTATCCTGGGCCCCTGCTTGAGCAGAAGAGGTTCAACCTGAACAGTTGGCACGCAAACCTTTTTGAAAAAGGGAGTTGTGGGGAAAAAAATATTTCTTTCTGAGAATTTGATTGTTTTAAATTATATATTTTCAAAATGAATGCACGGCTAAAGGAAAAATCCGGCAAGCAGTGGGAAACTGCCATGGAGAAATGACATCTAGTTTTTAAAGAACGCGATTCTTCCGTTTTTTCCTCCTTGAATTATCTGCCCTCGCGTGAAGAGCTCTACCCAGCTTGGTGTGGGAGGCAGGAAGCACTGCTGAATCCAGGCCTCCCCTGTACCCTTGAGCTTATAGCTTTACTGAAGCAAATAAGGTTATTTTCCAACAGAGGAATCGGGACAAGCACCGATAAAAACCAACTCATGTGCTGTTGTGCAGCTCGTCGGGTTACATTCCCAACGTAGGGATGTAAGTCGGTGCCCACGCTGGTGTCCACCCTTGGTACGGACAAAAAGAGGGAAAGAAGGAAGTGGCCTAGAAGAGAGAGCGTTTGATCTTGCACCGAGTGAGTGGCACATCGTGTCCGCTCCGGCAGAAAAAATGTCGGCATTTCCCAGGAGAGGAGCAAAAGACAAAAAAGGCCGATTAATTAAGAGAAGGAGTGGGGAGAAGTGGCCAGCAGCCATGACACTCTCAGTTATTTAACCTCGATATACAGGATATATAGTCAGCGGTAGTAATTTAACGTAAGTACCGTGAGCTGTGAGCATCCAAAGAAAGACACAAAAGCCAACACAGGAATGTCTGAATGCCTTTCTCTGTCTGGAGAAACCTGTCTGGGTGACTTGCTAAAATTCTGCGTGTCTGGCGTAGTTGCTCGCATCCTTAGTGGCAAGCTGATGCCAGGTCTCTATCACTTTCTGGTTTCCTTTCTCAATCTCTTGATTTATGTTGTTATATTTTAGCTAACTTTCAGCATGTGTTCCTGTCCTCCGTTTTGTCACGTTAGAAATGACCGGTGATTTAAGAGAAGAGAAAACCAGTAGGAGCAGTGCAGGGAAGAAGGGTTGTACATAAGCTATTTATCTGTTAAGAGAACAGATAGGAGGAACAGATAGAAGGAAAAATCCTTACGTACCTATTAGAAGTTCCTGCCTGTGCTAATACATTGTCCATTTTTGAAGCAAACAGATACTCGTTAATAATTTTCTTTTCATTGATACATCTCCAGCGCAGGGATGGTGCCATGAGGGGTTCCCTGCCTGGGCACGGTTCTCAGCCTTGGCCGTAGATCTGCTCGTGTGGTGTCTTGCTGCTCAGAGAGTCTCCAGTCCGTGCTTCCCAAACGTAGGGCTAGACAGAATTCCTGGTCAGAAAAAGAATTTCATTTCCTCTTGAGGAGGTAGAAAGAGATGACATGGCTTTGGGGAATGTTGGTTTTTGGCAATGTCTTCGGTAACTTCCAAATCCTTCCAAATCAGGACTTGTGAAGCCAAAAAAAAAAGAAAGAGGGGGGAAAAAAAAAGAGCTTAATTAGCAGAGTGACACGTAGGCTTTTAAAAACAAAATCTCTGTCTACTGTTGGTTCCCAGACTTGTCTTCATCCAAGCACCCTCCCCGTCCTCACGGGAACGTCTGCTGGGCGAGCATGATACGGCAAAGGTAGAGAAACTCGTGGCATGAACGTGGCAAGACAATTCCTATTTCTTCTCTTTCAGTCCTTCCTCCGTGTTTTTTATTTGGTTTTTTTTGTTGTTTTTTGTTATTTCTGTTCCTTTGTTCCTCCTTCGCCCTGACTCGGCCACACGTCTCTCTGTTCTTCTCGTCGTGTCTCCCGGGTTTGTCACCCACCTGTCCCAGGACGGGGCCTTTGGCCGATTCCCCCGCTGTGTTCCTCTTCCCACCCTGTTGCCTCTCTTGCACCAGGTGAAAACTTTGCCCCACTGACTTGTCCTAGTCCCTGTGGTGGCAGGTCATCCACACCTTCGTCTCCAGGTTTTATCGTGAGGTCGAGGTACTTGGATGGAGCGTGACATAAAAGAAGAGGGTGCCACGGCGCTCTGCCGAGACCTTCGGGAGCTCTGCCCAGCAGGCTTGGAGTCTGAGGGATGTTGTGGTGAAGGACGACCCTAAAAGTCATCTTGAAGGACCTATGGCAATGCCTTCTTTATCCTCTTATTTTAAAAAAATAATAATTTAAAAAGAAGTATGCTTGTGAGAAGGAACAGCAAAAGCAATTACCTTTCTGTTTTTAAATTAATTTAAAAAGACTGTATTTAATGTCAAAAAGCCAAATGCAGCTGATTTGTGTTGGTACCTGACAGCAGCAAGGTAAAATGGCTAGGATAAGGAGGTAAGCAATGGATTTTTTAGTTTGTTTTTTAAAACTGACCAAATTGAATGAAATACAATAATAGAGAGCCTATAAAATAGGAGATCATCATTGCCCTTTTTAACTGTTATTATTTTTTTAGTTTCTCCAAGTCCTTTCTGGTTTTGCTCTTTAAAATTAGTAACAGAACCCATCACATTTTTAACACAGTATTTTAAATTTCCACAATAGTTTTTCACTTATTGTAACAACTATACAAGATGCACTTTTTACTTATTGTTATATTTTTTTTTAACCTGGTATTTGTGAATATACAAGTCCTCATAAGTGTGTGCAGACTATTTTATGGGTACGTGGATAGATGTGTATGTGCACATGTGAGTATATCCACAAATACAGGGGAATGCAAATCCATGGTAGAAATAACAGAGGCAAAAAGTGATCCTTTTCTTGATACGCAGAGGTTTTAGAAAAATTTAAAGATGGTGTACTGATTCACAGGTTTTACTGTACACTAAGAAAATTCTAGTTCCTTTCATAAATATTTACTAACTTTTTAAAGGCCTATTCAGTATTAATAACGCTGAAGTGCAGGGGAGACTATTATATCACAGTCTATAGAGTTGAGGACACTTAAAAAAAAACCCAAATGTTTACTTGACCTGCGTTTCTGCAATTTCCGTTCATTTATTTTATTCTTTTTTTTTTTAACCCCAAACTGAACCACAGAGTCAGGAAAATATTTTTATGGCTGGCTGTATTCTCCAGCAGCCTCTTGTGCTGCGAAGTTGAGGACGTTATTTGCGAACCCAGCAGCTGTTTCTTGAGTCAAGTAACTACATCCTGATCCAGCGAGGGCTTTCCTCTTCCATCAGGCCTTTTGTCTTGCGTTACTGCACCTGAGAGTTTTATTCCCCGCCCTGTCCCGCTTCTTTTTCACAACGGGTAAAAAAAAATACCTCAGTTGTGTTGAAAAATCCAGCTCTTGGTGAATTTTCCTTTACTTTTAGTTGTCCGGTTGCAAAAGCGGGGGTAAAGACCTTCCAGCCCTCCCTGAAGGATTCTAGTTCCTGTGAATTTCTGTTTGTTGCTACTTTGAACAGATCCCATAAGATGCAGTTCTGGCCCTGGGTGGCAGCTTCTCTGTTCATGTGCTGAGCAGACCCATTAGCAATAAATATTCTGGCTTTTTTATTAATTCACTGCCCCGTGCTCCATCTACTTCAGGGTAGAGAAACTATTCGAAGTCTGAGAGGAATATTTGTGTTTCCAGGTCCTCCCTGCTCAGGTTGTCAAAAGGTGAGAGTAGGAGTATTTTTTATTTTATTTTATTTTTTTTAATTTTTTATTCCTTTTTTTTTTTTTTAACACTATTATTGCCTGGCAACTGAACAGAGACTTTCCAAACTTGTGTCACACAGATCATTGGTTCCTCGTTTGTTAGCTTGCTAGGTGCCTTTTCTGATTATTCGTAGCCAAGCCAGGCCTTTCTCATTGGAACAGGTTTTAAAAATATGTGTGTAATGCAGCTGCCGCGCTAAGAACGGAGATCCTGCAGTTTAGCACTCAGTAAACAAAATGTGATAGATGCAGATAGATTTAAAGATTCCTAAATGAACGTGAGTGTTGGAGCTCTTGTACCCTGCCGTACTGTAGCTTTTTTTGCACAGAAGCTCCACTTACTCTGTGATATGGTTCATGGAATTATGGAGTCAGTTCTGTTCCTACAGCAAGGCCATTAGCAAAACTCCTTTAGACTCGTATACAAAAAGTACGGGATCAAAAGTGTTAATTTTTTTTTTTTATTCTGAAATTGCCATTTGATCTCTTCTTTTGGGACATATTCATGTCTTCCTTTTATTTTGTTCAGTCGCTATATATATTTATATACGGGAGAAACATCACTATTTAGCTGTTTTGTTTGCTGCCCAGATTTAATCAGATGCTACATGCCAAAAAAAAAAAACTTTAGGGGGGAAAAAAAAAATCAGGAAAATCTGATGAGACTGAAATGGAAGAAAACATTGTTCTGCATAAAGTAACATTAAGTGCATTTCATCTTTATTTATTTTTTTCTTTTCAGATCAGTTTGGGTGTTCTGGTCTACAAAAGCCCACAGTCCATCCACATCCCCCCCTCCCCGTGGTGTAACACCCATTAAACACCACTGAACTCACTGGTACCAGTTAAGTGTGTCCCCCTCACCTTCCCCACGTTCCACCTGCGAAATTTTAGCTAATGCCAATTTGACCGGTTAAATAACGGTCATTGCTTTTCTCTTTTATTAAGCTAAATCAGTCTCTCGAGTCATTCTTGTGAAAGGAATTCTTTTGTATAATTTTGAACTTGGGTAGCAGGACTCTGTACGAGTGGATGTACGTGCGTGTGGGTAGACACAGGTGTGTTAAACCAGGAAAAGTGTAATAAGTGAAAATAATAACTAGAATCAAATGAATCTGTCCTCAGTCCATTTGTTCATGAGGCATTTGGGTAGGTCAGTAGAATTTACTGCAGTTTCAGGAACATCTGAATAGTTCTCCTATAGAGTGAGGCGGTTGATGCTGGAGAGGGATGTCTCGGGTTTGTTGCTGTTCCGACGGTCGGTTTGAAAGCGCGTCGGAACGCCCGCGTCCGTGAGGTGCTCACTGCTCACCTCCCCGAACCGAATCGCATCCGGACCGCCGGGCTGGTTTTTCACCGAATGGGACCTGTGTTGGCCTCGTTTGTTTGAGGGAAGCCGCTGTCGTGATTTCTGCTTGTGTGTGTGTGTGTAGCCGTGTATATTTTATCCATCTCTCTGCTTGTATAGAAAAAACAGGTTTTCGGTAGTTCTTCTTGTGGCTTCGTGCGTGCATTGGGTAGACACCGGCGCTTGAGGTTGTGCATGAGAATTGTGTGACAGGCTCTCCCCTCCGTGCACGAGTATATGGCTGTTTGGTGGGTTTTTTTAATATATTGAGGGGAATAGGCAGCATCTAGACTTTAATGGGAAAATAAAAAAAACAGATTACTTTCTTTTTTTTTTCCTTTTTAATTTGTCCTCGAAGGTCAAAATTATTTTGATGATCACTTCGTGTCACGATTTTTTATTTGGAAACAGACTGTAATGTTACTGGCACAGGGACTGAGAAGTCATGAACACATATCCAAAGTGTCTAACACACCAAAGGAGATTCATCTTTTTTTTTTTTAATCCATAGTAGTAAAGCAACCACGGGCCAAATCCTGCTTGGTTTGTTATCCAGATTTTCCTAACAAAGTCCACTTACTTAATTACAGAGCTAAAAATACTGTATGTATCTGTATGTATCACAGACGTTGCACCAAATAGTCGTTCCTTGATGTAAAATGCTTTTTATTTATTGGCTTGCCTTTCTCTGCTGCCAAATTTAGGAGCCTAACCTCAGATAAGCAGGCCTGAAAGTTTCAATTTTAGGTGGATTTTTTTTTTTTTTTAACTTTATGGCTAGTTCCCAAACTGTAGAACACTTCACTATCCCATTTAAAAATAAATGTCTATAGAATGTTGCAATTCTGAGAGATGATTTCCCGGTGGCCAAAAGGTCACTGTGGTTAGGTCTGAGGGAGGTTCAGGGAAAAAAAGATGGCCAGAAGGAAAACGGTCATCTTGCTCCCCGTGATTTCTAGCAGCCCTGAGCAGCGTGGGATGAGACTAACAGAATTTCACTGGAGCAAATAGAAAATCTCGGATCTACAGGAATTCTGACAGGTACTGATTGTGCTGGTAGAGCACGACGAGGAGCGTTCAGCCGGGCGGGAGAGGGGACATCCACCGGCACGGCGAGGCCGCCG
>NW_009728296.1:32120-32698 GCF_000703405.1 Apaloderma vittatum | reverse complement strand
GAACGAGCCCTGTGGTAGCCACGGCGTTTGGGGGCTGTTTTTAAAAATTAGAAGTTCTGGTTGCATGATGAGTGCAGGCTTGGCTGCTTATTCGAAATGGTAATTGCAATAGCTTTGGTTTATTTATTCTAAAGGTAGGCAGTGCTGTAACGGAGGCCTTGAGGATGGTTTAAAACAGTTGCTTAAGAAGCACATCGGCCTAGTACAAGTAAGCCTTAATGAAAGTTTTACTTTGTATTTGCTTATTCAAGGGTCCAGGCGGTAAGAGACTGTTTTGTAGGAAAAAATAATATAAAAAAGATAAGTGTATCTGTTAGGCATGATAGAGATTCTAAGCCCACGTGTGTAAAAGGCCAAATGCAGCTCACGTTCCTTACATTATTTACCACAGTCTTGTTTCCAGTAAATGTAATTATTTATCTGAGTGGCCAGTGTAGAAACTGGCATTTAAAATTAGCCATGAGTGTTACTCGTTTGCATCCTTTGGGGAAAAAAAAAAACAAAACAAACAAAAAAAAGTCCAAATTTATGACAAAGCAAAGAACAAACAAAAAATTTAAAATTTTACTCTATCATTC
>NW_009728296.1:24400-32089 GCF_000703405.1 Apaloderma vittatum | reverse complement strand
ATAGTAGTCAGGGAGTTATTGATATAAAGTGCATAGTGACTGCTACAGCTAATAAAACAAGAACTAACTGCATGTTTAAATGACATCAGATCTGTGTTGCTCTGTCCTGTGAAATCTGGTCCTGTTACACATCGGCAGGATCGAGCCCATTGGCTTCAGAAGGGCAATTCAGATACGTGAAGCAAGCCTGGTTTGGCTCAGCCATATGCAAACAAAAGTCTCCTGCACATTTACAAGCACCACAGCAGTTTTAGGATGAATTTTTTATACAAACGTAACCCAAAGTAGGAAGGAAAAATAATTCTGTTGAGGTAGTAGTGGAAGGTAAATGTTAAACAAGCTTGGATCAGGAAAAAAATAAAATTGTCAGAGCAGCATGCTGCCATTTTATCACTCTGTCATCTGTTAGTATAAATGTTACTAAATCAGTATGAATATTAAAAATAAATTTTTCATATTTACTCCATAGTAACAGTCATATTTTCCTTTTTTTAATTTTGACATTAAAACCATTTTTTTAGAAATGCTGTTTGAGAACAAAAGCTGTTTTGTTGGATTTTTTTCTCCATTTAAACTACTGGTTAACAGTTTATTTACTTGTCACTTACTGTTGA
The DNA here is from genome assembly GCF_000703405.1 of Apaloderma vittatum. NCBI lineage: Eukaryota > Metazoa > Chordata > Aves > Trogoniformes > Trogonidae > Apaloderma > Apaloderma vittatum. The sequence continues at coordinate 31,475 of NW_009728296.1, read as the reverse complement.
CTGTCCCAGTCATTACTTTTTAGCTGATATTTTTACTCGAAGTTTCTTGCTGGTTGATATATGAAGCAAGCAGGTTTGAATTTCGGTGTCATTCTAATCCTCTGTTTCTACATGTGTTACTGATATTTTCCTTAGCAAGATCTTGTCCTTCAAATGAGAATTTCCCCCCCTGTAACTTTACATTTATATTTCAAGCCACTAAATACTTCAGAGTGAAGTTCTGTTACTCGGAGCAGTCGCTGTATGGGCTTAGTCTTCCTTGCAAGCCTGGGGATTCACGTTTGAGGCTATAAACACTCCTGGACGTACAAGTAAGTTGAATTTTACAATGAGTCTTAAGCCAGCAGGACTCCTCCAACAAAACACGTGCAGGCTTGGGACCTGCCGATACTTGGATGGAGGAGAAGACAGAGGAGGGCTGCAGATGCTGGGTGTTATTTTTATTTCCATACGCCTGCCAGGGCCACCAAGAAATAGGAGAGCGTAGTTCGTGAAATTGGCTGGATTGTTTGGGACCCGTGCCACGTAACCGAACCTGTTGGCTTCGTTTGGTACCCTAAGATAAAATTAACTCACATACCCGATACCTGAATCAAATCTGATCAGTGTTACTTTTGAAACCTTTGGTCCCGATTTAGTTAAATTTGTATTTAAGATTCTGACATGTAGAAATCTTCCCATCCGGTGAAAAATTTGCAAGAACAGGAGTCAGCCTCTAAAATTTGCAGGGGGTCAAAAGGCTTATTAAAGCTGCTTTTAGATCGACAGCTTTTTACTTTATATATATGAAGTTCTTAAAGCTGTTATGTTTTTTTTACTAAGAATTTTGTTTTTGCTAGTCAGGACTTTTTTTTTTTAATTTTTTTTTACCTTCACCTCATCCCTTCCAAGCTGCAGCCACAAATTTAAAAACCAGTGAAGAAAAAGGCCCATGCTTGGTTCTTGATGCTGCTCCTGAATTTAATGGGATCAGTATTGGTTTCAGAGATGAGGGTGTCTGGTGTAAAAGCAGGACAGAGGTGCATAAAAAGAGTGTTTCACAACTCGGAGAATATTTATAACCTGCTCGGAAGCTTGTGCAACGAGAGAAAAGGGATCTGAGGGCACTGGTCAATGGTAAATAAGGAGGCCAGAAAAATCAATGTTTTAGAAGCCATGTTTGCAAGTGTGGCAAATAGATCTCCCTGGGAAAAGGCAATTAAGTTTTTAAACCATATTGTTTTCACAGTAGTGACTGTTCAGGAAAACTCTGAGGGTCAAATTCTGCCCTTAGATATACTTGCATATTGCCCGTTGACATTGAGAGGGGAGATTTTTAACAATTCACGTCGGACTTGGAACTGAAAACAAAACAACTTGTTTTCAGATGGCTCTGGAGCAACTTCCCGATCAGGGGATCTCCAGCCGATCTGCCAACATGCAGAAATATGATTTCAGCAGGCAGCAAGAGCAGTCTCTTTGGAGTCAAATGTGATGGCTGTTTAACTGTGTGTAGTGAAGAGAAATTTTGGCTTTCACAGGGAAGAGAGAGTTTGCTCACGTGTAGAACTTCAGGTGACAGTCTCTGCTGAAAGGAGCGACAGTGATACTGGCCGTCGTTCCCTCTTCAAGCTCCTGCGTAACGGCGTTGCTCGTCTGTCCTGTAAACAGGACTAGCCCAAATGAATTGCTGGGTTGTGTGATTCAAAGAGAGCAGTCATGAGCAGGACTTCCAGATCCTTCTCTGGGCTCTACTGGCACTTTTCAGCGTAACCCTGGACAGACATCTCTTTCTCACGTGCTGTGTCGTATTTGCCTGAAACCTATTCTTGCAAAATGGAGGCTTCAACAAACAAGGCAGCTGGTTCCTGAATGGCGGAGGTAGGCGTACGCTTCTTTATTCTGTTTGGTTCCCTTCTTTTATGAGCGTAGCTTGGCAATCCCGTCTGGCTGGCCTGGTTGTCGGTAGTTTCTGAAGGCTTCTGTCGGGTGGAGTCGCTTACTCCCAGGTCGTTAAAAATTACTGAGAGGAAGAAAGAAGGCAGGCTGCTGTGTCAGAAGGTGATGTGCGATGGTAGGTAGGAAGGTATGGCTGGATCTGCCCAAACCACGCTGACCAAAATCAGCTGTCCCTCTTTTATCTGGCGGACCTCAGCGATGTCAACATTTATTTTTTTTTCTCAGCTGTCTTTAGAGGACCCAGCTAAGCTGCCTGTGATGTTTCTTGCACCTTTCTTGAAGAAGGTGGTTGTCAGATTTTTGATTCTTGTTTGTCTTGCAAAGCATTTATGTGCCCGTTGACATGTACAGCGCTCTTCAAAAAAAATTCTGAATTAGAAGTTCTTGTCTCCTTGCTGTCGATCAGGATCAGTTTCCTGAAGACCAGCAATGGGGTTAACAACATTAACTTTTACCACGAAAAACAGGGAAAGGAGTGTCTTAGATACCGTAGCACCAGAAGTGTCCAAGCTGATTTCCTAGGGTTGCTTCATGCTTTGATGGAAGTTTGATGGAAGCTTCTCCCACAGCTGGGACGTCGATGACTGCCCTCTCCTGCGTGGACTCTGGTGTCTGATGAGGCCTTGTCCTCCATCCCAGGAAAGACACAGATCTCTGCGGTCTGGGTGGCCACCTGCTTTTGTGGAACTTGCAGGGACTTAATTTATCGTTGAGACCTATATCCGGGTGCCAGCTCTGGCTACAAACCATTCAGCAGTTCCTGAACCCTCTGATGGTCACGCTCTGCCTGACTTTTGCGCGCACACGTACGCACGCACATGCACGCACCGCAGGATCACAAGCCTTGTTGCCATAGGAAACCAGGCTAAAAACAAGCAAGGTCAGAAGGCATGAGCTCATTGTTTTTTTCCCTTCCAGCTCCTTTTTAAAACTCCTAGCACAGGCATCTCTTTTTAATTTTTTATTATTATTATTCATTAGAACTGATGTGTTCTGGAATGCTGGGTAATGGAAGTCATACGTGCTGGACTCTGTTCTGTGTGACACCGTGGTGTCCGTCGTGGAGTTTGTCCAGTTGCCAACTTTGTCAGGCCTTAGCTCCTTCTGTAGTTGTTCTCCACTTGATTTGGTGGCCATGCTGGCTGCTTTGGCTTGCACGTTTCCTTCGTTGGCCTCTGCTTATTCTTGAAAATATCTCTCATAATCACTTTGATCTCACTGCAGAGCCTTGGAAGAAGCAGCAGCATCGCAGGCCCAAGGGATGTTCTCCTTTGGATTTCGGTGGGTGGCACTTTTTGAATGAAATTCTAGGGTGGGATCATCAGTGCTTAAATATCAAGGAAATCTCTAGTCTGGTTTGGACTAATGGCCACTATTGTCTTTGCTTTAGTATAAATATCTACAGCGTGTTACGGCTGAATCTTTATAACACGGAGGTGCTTCTGCTGCCTTACCTTTGAGGGTGCAGTTGGCTGCAGAACTAAGCCTGAGCAGGAGATCAGATGGATACCAGAAGCCCTTTATCTGCAGACAGTGATTGCCTTTCTGGTCTTGTAGATACCTTTAACTTCTCGTAAGGGTGGGGTGACCCGTGAGGTTACTGAAAACAGAGGCACGGAGCTGGAAAATTTGAAGAGCTTTCCTTTGAAGGAGACATGGAAGCTGTACTTGTGGTAGCTGTTTGTGTATAACCCCTCTTTCTGTGGCACAAGCATCTGCTCTTCCAACCAGCATGGTTACTCGCGGAGTCTTATTTGCCTTTTCAGCATTTGTTGCATTCTCTTCCAGCTTCTTCTGGGTGTGAATGCATGGAACAGCTTCGCTAGTGATCGAGCGTAGTACGTATCCCTCTGTTTCAAGTAAACATTAAAATAAGGTGCCTGCAAATGAGCACAGTTACTTGGACAGATATTTGTCGTATAAGAATAAATCTAACTTCTTGTTTTCCTTATTACTGTCTTAGAAACTGTAGACCTGCTTGGTTGTGCCTGCCTTGCCCCCTGGCAGGGTAGACTTATTCCTTGCTTGTGATTTTTGACGTGGGAGATCGTAAAGCGGGGAGTGCGTCTGACCACTAACGAGGGCGCAGAAAACCCATTTTCTGAAACTTGCTGCCCCATCCCTAGAACTGTATCGCTGTCCTTACTGGTTGCATACACGGTCGGTTGAGCTGTTGCCAGTGTTGAGCCATGAAACATTTGTAGTCTGGGAGCTGTGCTGATGTTCTGGTTGATGTTATCGTGTCAGCAGAGAAAGGAACTACTAGAATGCAATTATTTTCAAGAGTCATCTAGGAGATTAAAGTTGCCACAGAGCGTGCGCCTATCTCCCTGCATGTTTCTCAAATCCTGGGCATATAGCTTTAAAATCCTTAAAGAAAAGGGATCGGGCAGCTCGCTGAGAGATATCTCGGAGCTGGCACCATGTATCCTGAAGGCTCACATCACCAACTGGGTCCGTCCTCATAAATTAAACGCATCCAGGACCATTTGCTGGCCTTGAGGTCAGCTGGCAGAGAATAGGCACCATCCACACCATTGAGCTGTCTTGACCTCCAGGCCAGGAGAGCCGTTTGCCCGATGGCCGGGGGTCTTCTGGAAACTAGAGGTGCCAGCGGTTGTGTCCCAGGCACTGTTGAACGTGTCAGAGGAGCTGTAGCTAGCGGGTGACTGAGCCTTTGCCACAGTGACAAGATAGGAGGGCTGATCCTTTTCACGAGGGCCACGATTCCCTCACTTTGTCGATCCCGTCGTCTTCTCTCTTGAAGCCGAGATTTCGTTCTGATGAACGCTGGAATGACGTGCTATTTCCAGCTGTGTAACAGTTTGCCGTTGTGATTGTATTTGACCGTGTTTGAATTTCTGCCTCCCCAAGGATGGGGAAAGGGATTCTATAAATATATTTTGATTTAATTAATAAACACCCGTTTCTTTTGTAATGTAGTAGGAGAGTGAGGATATGCACTGGGCTAGTGACTGGTCAGAACAGAAAGGTATTTCTGTTTTTATTCCTGCGCCACCTTCACTGTAGTCCCTGTGCCACTCTTGCCAGAAACTCTAAATCCACCGCAAAGGACAGTATCTATGATCAAAGCCATTGCTGAAGCCCCAAGGTATCGAAAGCAGATAATAAATCACTTCATACTTTCCCAGGTATTTTTCCGTTTGCTGCCACGATCCATAGAAAGGCTGCAGCACATAAAGGATGTGCTTGGTCAACACGTTTTTCTTGGTTTGAGCATTCACATTCTTTCGATCCCTTGTAGGCTCTTCAGCAGAAGCTGATCACGATTATTTTGTGTCGGCGTAGTCTTTCAAGGCGCAGCTTCTCTCCAAAACGTCCTCTGTAGCTCGCTGCGAGTTCTGGTTGAATTTGGCCAAGGGGTGTTGGTAGGGCTTCCATGCACCGCGGCGGTTTGTCGGCGGTGGTGCGGGGAGGCGTGCTGTTGGCTGAGGAGAGGTGTTTTCCTCTCACTTATGGTTTGGTGAACGGAGAAGCCTTTAGATTTCTTGTTAATAATGTTTTACAGATCGACAGGTGAAAGTAAAAATGAGAATATTTTAATCAGATGCCGATGTGTCCTGGGGCAAAGGAGTGATGATACGGTGCCGCGTGCGTTCATGGTAGGGCTGTGCTTACGTTCTCAAACTCGTGTGTCTATTCCTAGAGCTCTGTGGGATAAGTAAATAAAATGTCTTTGTTTTTTTTTTGCTGTTCTGGGGCTTTCTCTTAGACTGACGGTTGAAATATTTCAAGTTTGCTTGTTTCAACAAGGTGGTGAACCAAACTGGACTTTGGTGTGGGGAAAAACCATTCGGAAAGCCTGAGGATCCTCTGCTAATGCGGTCGCTGCTGTTTGCTTAAATCGATGGGAATTTGGAGTCAGCAGATGTGGCACTGAGTTTGGGATGTTTTAGGCTTTACAGATTGCCTCCTGGGAGGGAGGGCGTGCACAGGGCAGATGGAACCGAAGTCCAAGTACGCTCCAAATGGCATTAAATTCTTAATTTCCACGGCTGTTTCGTACCCGGTGTGGTATACGTGTGTCTTCTGTGGATAGAAGGAGTCATGTGTGTGCAGCGCTGGAATTAACAATGTTTGAAACTCAGAATTTTAGAGTATTTTTAACGAATGTTCTATTCGTCTGTAAAAATCTGGCAGTGTATTCTGTCAATGGAGGTTAGTACATAAGGACCGATGAAGACTGGGGGAGAAAAATGTGAACTTTTGTTTGAGTGTAACTATTTGTTTTGATGGTAATTGAGGCAATTCCTTCACTTTCCACAAACATTCATTAGGGTGATATTCTGTAGTGAAACTGTCACATGCAATGATGCATTTCTGTATCCATATGAATGCCTGAACTGGAAGTGTGCGTACAGCTCTTAGGGAAGCCTTTGATGGGTTGTAAATTTACCAGCTGAGGGTAAAAAAAAAAAAAGTAAAAATATGATATCAGGTGATTTGGGTGACCAACAACCCCTTAAAAGTACTAATCTATGAGTGGTGAATTCCAAAAATACACAAAGCAGTCATTTTAGTGAATAGCTTGTGAGCAGTCTCATGGGCAGAAATATGTTGGCAATTACTCATTCAATAATTTGTGGAAAAATATGTCTGCTCATTGACATTTAAAAAAAAAAAAGAAAAAGATAAATCTCATAAATGCATTGTGGGTAATATCTTGCCAGCTACCAACAGAAGCCACATGACTCCTCTTAAGAGTATTTAACCTCCTGAACTTCTGATATTCCTTATAGGAAGAGATCTGTCTAGATGTACAGGCCCTAGCAGTTCCCCGAACGGCAGAAATGTAACCCCAGAGTTGTGACACAATTTGAAAGAAAAAAACAAACAACAAAACCCCAAACCTATATGGGTGGCTGGGTCCCAGTGTGAAATTTGCAGCTGGCTAGTTTTGTTAAACAAAATTTCAAATTCTTATAATCGCATGTATTAAAAGAAACGGAGTGGGATTTGAGCTTTGAAACAAAATATGTTTCTGAAGGCGGTCGGGCGTGTCCATTAGGGATCCCTAGCACATATTTGACAAAGCATTTATTGGCGGTCACGAGTTTAAACGCCTCTGCTGACCTGGAGGTAGATCCAGAACAGTTTGTAGCTCGTGACCTGTGAT
>NW_009728296.1:22492-24372 GCF_000703405.1 Apaloderma vittatum | reverse complement strand
TTCCTTTCTCCTGGGCCATCAGGAACGTCAGTTCTCCCACACTGCTGCCCTTTAGAGGTTCAGAGGAGGTTGACTTTCTGCGGCTCCTTCTTCCTTTCGTGTCTTCGCTGGAACTCCCAACGAGGAAGGCCATTTTCCAAGAGCATATCTTTTTTGGTGACGTGGCTGTGGGATCCAACGAGGAAGGCCATTTTCCAAGAGCATATTTTTTTTGTGACGTGGCTGTGGGACGGGAATTGAGACTGCCAGGTTCACTTCAGGCAGGATGCCTGAATAGTGCTTGCCATTGTGGTCCGTATGTGCCTGCCCCGAGTTCGGATTGACAGCTTCCAGTTTGTTTCTTCTTTACCAGGTTATTTGTATCATTTCAGCCTCAGCCTTGTAGCAACGGGACAACAGATCCCATCATGGGTAGACATGGAGCCCTTCCTACATTCCTTTTCTATTTTTTTAACGGAGTTCACCAACACTGTTTATTTTTTACAATTTCGTAATTAAAATTTAGTTCCTAAAGCACTCCTACTACTAAAATAATTTCACACTTTACTAAAGTTTCTTCTGGTTCTCACGTAGGCAATGCCTACCCTAGTGTGGGTAAGCCAGTATCCTTCCATTATAATTTGAAGGTACTTTGCGTTGCCTGCCGGTCTATCAAAGCATTCCTAAAGCAATTTTTAATGTTCTCAAATTGTGGGTTTATGTTTTACACGGTTAAAAAAAGTACGGAGAATTTTGAAACCCTTCGCGTTCAAGGCCAGTTAAAGGAAAATACAGCAAAAGACACGTTCTGCAATAGGTACCTCACAGATAATCTGTCTGTCGGTCGCATCTCTTTTGCCATGGAAATAGCAGGTAAAAGGGGAAAATGAGTGAAGTTGTTTCTATTATAGATTTTGTTAGTTGAGAGATATTTCACTGAACTTTCCCCAGGAATGCACAGTGCTTTTGGTTATATTTCTGGATTTCAGCTTGCCTCTGAGTGCTTTGCTATCCAAAACAGAGCTTTTCTAGTACGCAGAAATTAACAAATGAAAACTAACAAGTGCTGAAAAGTGAATCATCGTAGATAGGTGACCCATGCTGCGGTGCAGAACACGGATGATGACCCAGAAGTCAGAGAGACTGAGCAGAGTGACCAAACGTGTTACAAAACATCTGAAGTTGTTAAGCAATCAGTGTTTTGAGGCAGCCGCGTGCCTTTAAGCCTGCCATGAGTCGATTCAAATTTTCTTTGGTTTTTTTTTTTTAAGAGCTTGGCAATGATACTGAATGAAGCGATCCCAGCAGCTCAGGTAACGGTGACGTTGCTGGCCTGAAACACCCAGTTTTGGCTCAAAGCCCTTTTCCCCGCAGCACTTGTGTTGGTACATCTCGTTGTGGCCGTCCCTCTCCCTCTGGCCCCGTTCGTTCTTATCCCAGGCAGTGAGAATTCCAGGATGGTTTCCTGGGGAGTTTGTTGTGGGTTTTTTTTTTGAGGGGCTGGCCCTCTTTCTCAGCATTTCTTTTCCTCAGCCAAAGAATAACTTTGCACAATGCCTGATTGGTTTAAGGCGGGGAGGGGCTGTTTATGGTAACCGCTTGAGTTCAGTGGTGGTTTTGTCTTTTCTTTTATTGTTGCTAAGTTGAATGTATTTTAAAAAGGGGAATTAAATTACCCAGACAGGAAGATGTGGATGCAAATTTCCTAACTGCTAAGATAATAAGATTGAAATTAGGAGCATGTACGTATCTTGAAGAGGCATCAAAAATACATAACTACAATTTAGGGACCTTAGAAAGACTTCAGTTTTAACAGAAATGTGATTCCTTAACTTGCTCAGTTCAAGTCTGTTTTTTCAAGTGCCGTGGCCACGACTGAAAAGCTCTGCTTTCCTCAATGA
>NW_009728296.1:0-22461 GCF_000703405.1 Apaloderma vittatum | reverse complement strand
GGATTGCCTTGAACCCTTCCCAAGGAGAGCACCCTGCAACAGGCTTCTCCCCATTTTCTCCAGACAATCTCAAGAGACTTCCCGAAACCCAAGCGCTGGGAGAAATCGCTCTTTGCAAGAGCTTCTCTCGAATTTTACCCAGGCGTTTTGGGGGGAACTTCAAACAGCAAAAGAAGAGTGCAAGAGTTCTAACATGTACCAACACACCACGTACGTGTGTGCAGTTATTTTCCAGCTCCAGAAGCCTGAAGTCCACCTCCTGAGAGTAGCACTTTTTCACTGGTAGAAGGCCACAAAAATACAGCCCATCTGGTATTTATTTCGGATGTTGGGTACAGCTCCAGGCGCACGTGCCACCCGAAAGGCCTTGCGGTGCTCTACAGATGACATATGTACAGGAATTCCTTCCGCACTGCAATGCCCAGGCTTAGAGGATGGGCCGCAGCCAAGAAAATAATCAGCTTATAGCACGCTGCATAATGTGTGCGTGAACCGCACGATACGTGGAAGGATAATTCTGGCCAAGGGCATCATATCGGGCAGGACATCTCGCCAGTGCATCCTGCTGGAAAGGACTGATATTTAAAAGATCTATTAAAAATCAAACTCACCACAATGGTTCATCGATAGTCAATATGATCCCTTAAGGTTTGATTTTTATTTACACACATATATATATGTTTTAGCATACATAAAGTGTGGATTTATCATTGGCATCACTAAAACTTGCCTGTTTTCCCAAGTAATTTTCTTTAAGCGCGAGGTTTTAATAACTGGTGACAAAGAAGCAGCTCAGCTTATGCATCTGAGAGGAAGGTGTGCATCTATACTGACCAATGATATAATTATATGTAATAATTATGTATAAGTATATAGTGCTTTACAGCTCCAAGCACCAGCCTGCACACAGACCCTCTAGTATAAACTGTGAGGTGGACGATGAAACGTGTGTGCGCAGTTATTTTTTAAATACTACAGCGCCTGCTGCCTGGTTCTCGTTACTTCGATAGTGTCGTCGGCTTGGAGATCCCAAAATGTTTTACCAAGATTTATTGAGGAATAATCCCGTTTAAATGGGAAAAAAGGGAAAAAACCCATAAACCTCCCAACAAAAACCTTCATCCTTACTGTAATTCTTGCTTTCTAGATGATCTTATTTAGTTTTTCTTAGGTATTTCCCTCACTTTCTCTTCTCCGGTTGTGCTCTCCATCTCCACAGTGACTTCCAGGATGCCCATGTTCTCAAAATGATGATGCCAGCTCTCAGTTAATTTTGCTATTCAGGTACTGTCTTTCTCTGCAGATTCGTCAGGACGGGTTTCTTCTGGAAGTCTTTTCTGAGGAGAACTACCAGCAAAATGTCAAGGATAAGAGACTGTAAAGGATGACAGAAGAAAATGGCAAGGAACATGTGAACCCAAACAGCGACCACGGGCTGTCTTCTGCAAGAAAACCCTTGCACTGCTCAAGCATCCCCTCTCTTCTTCCTTCTCCTTATGCCCCCTAAGGTATGTTTGGTATCAGTCTAATTTAGAATATTAGCTTCTCAGCAGCAGATTTTAATTTTTTTTTGTATATATATATATATATATGTAGATATGGCACTGTATCAGTGACAACAGGAAAGGCATCAGCACAGTTCTTTTAGCTGGAATTTGGGGGCACTAGCTAAGGAACTCATTGTTTCTGCTCCTCCAGGCTTTGAGTTTCAAATAGATTGTTCATGGCAAGGCTGCAGGGACAAAGCCATAGTTTGGACTGAAACTTGAAGAAGTAAAGTGGGGGCTCAAAGATCTTTATAAATGTAACCTACAGAGTTATCATTTACTAGTTGGTATTTTTGCTTTGCTCGTCTCTTACTGCTGAAGGACACAAGCAGCTCATAAAGAGGAGCTTGATGGGGAAAAATAGGTGATTTTTATTTTTTTTTCCCAAAAAATCGGGGCTTTTTTTCTGGAATGTGTCTAAGTGGTGGTATGTACACACTAAAGTGTGCCTCCACTTACTGTAATTGGCGTCTTTGAAACGTTACATGTTCACGGTCTCGGTGTGCAAGGAAAAAAAAAAAAAGGAGGAGGGGAAAAAGATGAAAAAATTGTTCAAGCCGAAATAAAATTCCATACTGATTTTGGCAGACACCCAGTGATAGAATGTGTCCACAGGATGCAAGCGCCTACAAAACGCGTGTGCTGAGAGTAACCGCGCGTATGTTCTTTCCATGTATCCGTACGTGTCTGTGTCACGTGGCTAATTCTGTGGGTTCGCATTTACTTTTCTGTGCGCCTGTCCGGACACACATATTTTAAAAGTTCTCTCGAGTCAGTACGATACAGGTATGTCCGTAATACCGGGATGCGTGTGCTCGTGTAGACCCGGTGAACCTGGTTGTGCCTGATCTGGAGAGCCGGCGTAGCTGTGCAGCAGCGTGCGTGCAAGGGAATTGCGTGTGTGCTAGTTTGCAGGCATCTTAACGTATTTTTTTTTTAGCGTACAGAATGCTCAGCTCACCACTGAGTGCTTATGACAACATCAGGGTCAGTCGTAATTGCTGGCGTTAAAGATATTTTAATTTGTTGAGTCGATAACGTCCGTATTCTCGCACAAAGCTGACTCCGTTCTCTCACCCACCCCCCCCAAAAAAGAAATAAATTGGAATTACAACACTGTGAGGGAGGTGACCTGTGTTGTTAAGGGAATGTAGAACATGGCCAAGACTGGTTTGGATAGGTTTTTTTTGAATTTTGGCTCATGCTTAGTAATAGAAACCTTTAGGTTTCTGATCCCAGGTTTGGAAATTACATCCTTAGTGAAAGTTTTGCAGGCTGTTCGTAGCTGTCTGGTGGGCCAAAGCCGAGGACTGTATCTGTCAGTCACTCTGTCTAGTTAATTTGTTGAAGGAAGCAACCTTCCTGAAGATCTCCTTGGGAGCATTTTGTACAATTTACTAAAGAAGCAGGAAGTTTACTTTTTTTTTTTAATGGTAACAGAAAAGAAGTATTTCAGTCCCCAGCACCTCAAATAAATTAAAAAAACCCCACCTACTTTTTCACTGCTTCATCTAATAATCCAGGGTCATGCAAAGGAAGAGCAAAACATGTGTAGAAGCTCTACTTTGCACTTAAACTTTTTTTTATCAGAGTCTTGAAACGTGGTTCCTTGATACGACGTGGAGAACTGATGTGGTGAAACAGGGCCACTTCACTTACCCAGAGCTGAGTATACGAGGGGCAAGACAGCAGAAAATGAGGGCATAGGGGCCTATACCAATTCCCCTGGAGCAAATGGGATCTGGATTAAACCTAAATCTCTAATTACATAGGGGTAATAGTCTATCAGAACTCCCACTGAAGCAAAAGGGAGTTGGATCGAGCCCAGGAACTCTAATTGCATTTTTCCTTGCCATTTTTTGTTCATATGTTTTGTTTGCTCTGGCTCATCATTACATTATTTTCTAATTATTATGATGGGATTAGTGGCTGTTTAAATATCTGATTTCTGAATGGTGTGACTCGTTCCTAGTCACTGATGTCATCGATGTATGTCAGCATCGATGTATGTCTGGTGGACACGGCAAGAGAGAGAGGAATTTAGCTAATGATTGAAATGGATTGAGGTTTATACATTTCCTGCAGAGCCATACTACTTTTCTGCCTGCAGAAAACAATATAGTGTGAGGCCACACCAGGATTTTTTTTTTTTCTCCCCTTTTTTCATCCTGGTGTTCATACCGATACCTTTGAATTTCCACTGTGAGGACTGAATTTATCTAAGGAGCTTGATAAGAGAAGAGCACTACTGACTGTGCCGTAGCTAGCTATTATTTGGAGAAAGTTCTCGCGGTACTTGTCGTTTTGGAGCACCCCAACACATTTGTTCAGTTTGTGCAAGTCCAGACGTTTCTCCTGCTCTTGGGAAATTAACTCCACAATGCCACCACTGTGTCCTCTGCAAAAGAGATGTCTGGGGTTGAATCCCATCCCTCAAATGTTCTAGAGTAAGAAGAGAGTTGCAACAACGAGAAGTGTCCTCATCCTCCCAGGGATGTATTGACTGCACCGGGCTGGCAGTGTTGAAACTAGAAGAGTGTACACGATGGGAATTCTCACTGACGACAGCAGAAACCGCACACGTCGATCTAGGCAGGACTCCAGGTAGATGACGTCGGTGCAGCTCGGAAAACATCAAAGTAGGAAATATATGCTGGAGAAGGGGCATTTCTGCAGTCGTTCCTCAACGGCCTTTCTGCTGTCGTTCCTCACAACGTAATTCTACTCGGTCGCCCGTTAATAACGTCCCAAGACAAATGGGCGCTGCTTGATTTTTTTTTTTTGGAGGTTTTTATTGACCTGTCCTAATTGGTACTGCCAATTTGTGATCCTAAAATATAAGCTCGAAGTTAGCGAAGGGCTTTACCTGACACAGGTGTAGAGTTCTGGAACAGCGTTCTTACAGGAGCAGTGGAAACAGGCAAGCAAATTAGCTATGGATTTTCATTAATTACTGAAAGGGATTATGTAACAAAATTGTCCAAAATAGAAGGGCTTTACTCATCAACGTAGGAGATCCCATCCACTCTAAGTTCTGCTGGGTCTATCAGGGGAGCTGCGAAGGAGAAGTATCGAAGGACGTAGTGAATCATTGCTGTGTCTCTTCAGTGCTCTCTGGGACGGAAGGACTTTGACCAGTTTGGAGATGTTTTGGTTTCCAATTAATGTATTTTTTGGCTACAGGAGGTGTACAGAAACTTCAAACCAAATAGTACAAGACGTGTCTGTCAAGTGAACTATCCAGCAGATTTATCAGTCAGTGATCTTCCGTTACAGAGATACAAAGTTTGAGTAACCTCGGGCACTTCACCGAGGTCGTTCAAGACTTAAACTGACAGAAAAGAGGAAGGAACATCTTCCTCGTTGCATCCCTTTTATCCTGGTTAGAATAACACACCTCAACGTTTACTACCTGCAGCAGGAAATAGGGTTTTCTTCCAAACCGAGCAGTATTTTAGCCTTTAGCTCACTTGACATCATCTCTGCCGAAGAAGAACATCTTTACTTTTGGAACTTAAAGCCTGGTTTGCGATGTTTCCAGTCCTTAGGGCCACATCGTGCCGTGGTTAACATCGAGAGGGACAACTGCTTAAAAACAACCTGAGGCAAAATAGTTTATGCCAGACAACGACAAAGTTTAAAAATGGATCTGCCTACCTAGCTTCAAACTGATTTGTTCGTAATGATGATTAGTTAGAAATAATTGCATGATTGGTAAAAAACCAGGTCATTTGAGCTGCTCCCGGCTGCCTAGAGCCTGGGAACCAGAGGACGTGGAGGTGTGAGCTGGCCAGCCCAGCTTCACCGTTCAACAGGACCAGAGTGCACGGGCTGACAGATACTACGAGCTGTGAAATGCAGGTGAACATCTAAAAATTGCTCTTTTTTTTTTCTTAAGCACTTCAGTGTGCCGTTGGTAACAACGGTAAAGAATCTATTTAAAACACATACCTTACCTAAAAGCATTTACTTCGACGTTGCTTTTGGGGAGGAAAAAAAACCAAACCAAACACTTGCCAAATCTGGTTGAAAAGATAGGTTCTGTTTTGCCCTGTTTCGAACCCAAGTACTGGGTGGGGAGATGGTTTCATCAGTGGGGACTGACCTAAAGGTAAGCAGGTCTTCTCTCTATAACTTCAACGACAAGGGGTCGTCATCCTGTCCCCCCTTTCCCTCCTGCCGGTACCAGCAGATGCAAAGCGCAATACACCTCCAACCAGTGAAGTTGTTGGAGATTTTGGGGGGTTCAGAGCAGCTGATTCTGGCAGAATTCTGCTAGAAAGGGGGAAAAGTGCAGGTTCCGTGATGCAGCTTTTGTAAATAAACACCAAAATTATGTGTAATTTGGCAGCGAAGCATTTCCTTAAATACTAGTATCAAGATGCTGCCTAAACAGTAAATAATATGAAGAAACTGCGTTAGAAAACCTTCTTTTTCGAAATATTAAAAAAAAAAACACCCAAAAATGGAGAAAAGGCAGTGTGAATCTGCAGGCAAAATAGTTTTTGTACAAGATTTTGCAGACTCCTGTAGTTCATTGTAACCGGAGAAAAAATCAGATTCTTCTGCAGAGGGCAGAGAGACAGCACCCTGAAGGTTTGGGCAGGGCTCTGGGTTGGCGACACGTTGGTTGTCGGTGCAGAGAGGGCTTTCGCAGAGTTAGCCAGCAACTCTTTTAGCAGGTTAGTCCCCACATCTGCAAAATCCAAGTTACGTCTGTCTGCCTCTCCTAACGTTTATCGCAGATCTCCGGGCTCCGGCCCCAAGACGTCGCGATGCTTCGCCGGGCGGACCGAAGTCCCGCGCTCCGTGTTGCCCACAGGTAGAGGATTTTTTTTGCTGCTTCACGCAGAATGTTTGAGCCTTTCAGAAGGTAGTTCTTCCTCCTCCCTTACCCATCCGAGCTGGCCGTTGTCACGAGAGGCTTTTTTTCCAGCTGAGGACGCGGGAGCACAGCAAAACCGAGGTACCCGAGGCCGTGCGGTCGGTGGGAGAGCTTCACCAAGGAGCCCCCTCGCGACTGGCAACAGCCCACGCTTCGACCAGTAGGTCCCAGTTAAGTTACAGGCCTTGTGAAAAAGAAAATTGAGGGGTTTGGTTAACCCTTTGGAAGCGGGCACTTTTGAAAGGGAGAGGAGTTTGTTGTGGGAAGCACTGCTAGATCCTGATGTACCGTGAAAGGGTAAAATCAGCAACCCCACGGGTCCTGGTACTGGTGGGGCAGGTACTCTTTCAAAGCAGACTCACTCTTTTTATCCTTTGCAATAGTTACCTTCCACATATAAAACCACCTTTTCTGGTTTAAATACTTGCCTTTATTAATGATGAACGGGCTCAAAACTCGAACTTGCTATGTCTGGAATCACAGAAACGCTCAAAATCACCCAGATGGTGCTAATTTCTGTTTGTTAGTAATGCCTTTTATTTACTTTTTTAGAAGTTAAAAACGGGACAACTTAGGAGTTGCGCTTCAGGTCAGTTTTGCATCTCGTTTAAATAAAAGTTTGTTACCTGCCTAGACTGAGATGTTAGATGTCCCATTTTAATTTAGTGTGGCCGTTTTTGGCTCAGAGGGTGGTGATTCCGAAGGGTGAGGTTCCCGACACTCTATTTTTGGCAACAGCTTTACCAGACGACACAAGGTGTAGTCTCCTACACCTCGTGTGTGTCGTTTCAGCCTTCTTGCTCTGCTGACAGGGCTCCGGGTTTCCTTGGATCGAGCCCATAATTATCTTTGTCCCCTCAGACGGAGCCCTCGGTGTCTCTCCATGACAAAACCCTTGTTAACCCTTCCCTGCCTGGCACCTTCTCAAAAACTTCCTTCGATCCCAGCAATTCAAAGAACCAGCAGTGGAAATCTTCACAGCTTCCTTTGGTTCGCCTTTCTCAGACCATCCCGACTTAACTCCTTTATTTTATTTTATTTTTTGGAGAAAGTCAAGGAGTTTTCACCCATTCTACCTCTCCTCTCCCAGTTCAGTGCTTTCTGTACTCACTGGGAAAAATTCTTGCCTGTTCACTTCTTTTTTTGAGATGAGGGAGGGGAGAGAGGGGAAACCTGTGTCTTAAGGACCAGACAGGTCAGCAAGGTAAAACGGGTGGGACGATGTGATTTCTTATGTCTCCATACCTGCCAGAGCATGCACCACAAAGGCCTGATCCTGACTCACTTTCCGTGCCTCTCTGTTGCCCTCTTTTTTTTAAAAGCTACAGGTTTAGGGTCTGGAAGCCAATTTCCAGCCGTGCTTTTGCCTGCACCCCTGGTCCTGAGCCTGCAAGGAGGGGACCTGTGCGCCCGGGACCCCGCAGGACTTGTGGCTTGTCCTCATCCTGCTCCAAACTCACCTCTTTGGGTTCAGAGTCATTTCTGGTTCAAGAGGCTAAACTGCCCTGCTTATAAATTGGGGAGGGGGCTAAATCTAAACGGCAGCCTCCAGAATTATTTTGTCCTGTTCCGCAAGCTGGAAGAACTAACGATGCTTTCTGCTCTTGGCTGAAAGAGGAAGGAATCTCCGCTGGCTCTTTGGAGGCTAAATCCTACAACCTGTGGTGAACATTCATGCATATTCATGAAAATAATCTGGAGGAACTCGGTAGGAATTTTGCGGTGGATTGGGATTGTTCCTCGGCGCGCAGGTTAGCATAACAACAGCCCTGGTGGAACCCCTGGTTAATAATGCTGCAGTGCTTCCTCTCCTCGTCCCTGGCTCGCAGAGCTAAGTTCTGAAAGCAGTAAATCAAAAGTAAAAGTTGAAACTTTCAAGCGCGCGTTTCCAAATGCGGTAGAGGTCAAACCACGTGGAGTGTTTCGAATTAATTACAAAACGAGTCATCCAGAAAGGCCTTTCGCCGTAGTTTTTGTTTGCCTTTCTTTTCTTGGATGTTTGGGATCTGCTGTAATCGGTTCTCCAGAAATTAAAATCTCCAGGACAAACAGCTTGAATTCTTCAACGAAGTAAACACAATGTTGCAAAGCACTAGAATTTTTGAAGGAAGGAAATCGGAGGTTGCATTTGTAACAATAGTTTGGAAATTTAACTTGGAGACCATTTTTTTTCTTGCAGGTGAGGGAGAACCAGAAGTAGCCAGAACATTCAGAAAGGGTAACTACAGAAGCTTTCAAACATTCTGCTTTGATAACATTCTGCTTAGCAAAACCATCATTTTCACATAATCAGAAACCCCATATTTTTGATATTAAGAGAAACTTCATCCAGGTCGTTTGACCTCTGCAGTTAACTTAGGCAAAATACCTACTGCCTCTAAATGTATTGCCTGAAATTACTTTTGTCTGGGGTAAAAAAAATACTAAAAACTGAGCTTTATATGTAGCCTTTATTTGTACATATTCCATTTTGTGAAAGATTGGCATACAGAGGCAGATTCTCTTAATTCTCTAGAATTCAGACTTGAAGGAAATTAAAAATGAGACTAGATAAAATAAACACTATAGGACTGCAGCCGTCAGATAATTTCAGTGGGCAGATTTTATTTTATTTTTTAAGTGATTATTTGTACTAAATGGCATCCAGTAGAAAAAAGCATTTTCGGGGAAGATATTTTCTTGTATTGTATTCTGGGAAGTTAGACTCATAATAGCCAAAGTACTACGCAGCATGCAGCTAAATATAAAACAAAGTAAGCTCAGTTATCTAATATAAATACAAGTATTTGTGAAATCTATTTAGAGCAAGGGTGGGGTGATTTGTACCTTAATATAGGGAGGAAAAAGGAGAAGTGGGAGTATTGTATACTTTAGCCAAATTGCCAGCTACATATTTTTTTTCCTTTTTTTCTGGATTTATTTCCTAACAGTAATAAAAAATATTTAAATTATCAAATGTATCCATAGAGCAACCATACCTAATTGTTACCAAATTCTTATGGTAAAAGTTAGGAGACAGTTGAATTTTAAATTCCTTATGGGCTGATCCTGCTTTCCTGAAATCAGTGGTAAAATTCCCTTGGTTTCAAAGGGAGCTGAATTTGATGTCTGCTTTTAAAGTAGTATTTATTAACTCATCAGTATTCTGCTAAAGAATAAAAACTACACTGTTTCTTTAAAATCAAAGTAACAAAAATTCCAGATTAAAATATAGGAATACAGGAGTAGCAAATACAGTTTAAAAAAAAAAAAAAAAGCTTTTGGGTGGTTGCTATTATTAACCCATCAGCTGATAATTTGATAGAAAGAATTATTTATCTACTGGTTTTCAGTGATTTGTAGGACTTAGATGCTTTATGTTCTCCATTAACATATACAGGACCCGAAACAAATAAAGCCCTTGCAGAATAAAGGCAGAAATATGTTTTGGCAATTAGAACAATTAAATCTGGCTACTGAGCCTCAAACTTAGTTACTTTAGCACTGACATTTTAATGTTAGCAGTAGAAAATAAAGCAGAGAGATCTTTGCGTTGAGGAATTTAAAAAGATACAAATCTGGTCTTTCAGGCATTAAAAAAAAATAATAATCTTTATTTGTAGTTGTGAGTTTAAATTTGTAGTTCAGTAAATAAGTGGTTTAAAGAGCAGGCAGAGACAACTTTTGAAGAGGGGTAATTGTTAGGATTAAAACTTACAATTTTTGTACAAGAAGAAAATACTTCGATAAGGGCAAACAATAACCAAAAGTCAGTTTGGGTTTCATTGCTATCCTATAGATTCCTAAAGTTCCCACTAATTCATATGTCTTGAAGACTAAAATACTAAAATTGTTACTCACCCTTAGTGAGTATATTTCCATTAAAAAGTTTTGGTTTTTTCTCTCTTTTGCAAAAAATTGCTATTGACTTTTTTGCAGAGAAGCAGGAAAAAAAAAAGTCTCAGTAAATTCGATCATAATTCACAAATGCCCCTTCTCTTGAGGCAGATTTTTAAATTTTGAAATTACTAGTAGGAAATTATTTGAAGCTTTTTTTTTTTTTTAAAGTTAATTTATATAAGAAGCTTTTTGAAAGTTGCAATATTATCTTACTTATAGCTGGCTGCAGCTGGAAGACAGCCCTTTCCCAAATTGAATACTGTTCATCATAATTAACAAAACATGTGGCTGTAGATACAGTTACAATTATTAGGAACATTAATTTACATTGTTGAATCTTAGTGGGGGGTTTGGTCTTTCTTCAGCCTTTTAAGCAGTTAGCAAGGAGAGTAAATGGAGATGAAAAAAAAATCAAAATCTGTTTCAAATCTGCCTTAAAAACCTGAAAAATATTTCTAAACCTTGACATGTGGTTTGATACATTTTTGCCTGTTATATATAGGTTATTTATAAACCTCCTTGCGACGAAAGATTTCTATTTATAGCTAGTCCATATCTCATTAAACCGACCGAGCCGACAGGGTTACATCAGACCTGTTTGGAAGTTTAACTGAGACTTATTTAGGAGAACAATGAGCTGAAGGAATATTCTCCCTGAAGTTTTATCCGGAGAGCATTTGTAATAATTAATATATGCCAAGAGCCCCACGTCGATCACGTGTCTGGAAGCTGTCTTTTTGGTTTCTACTTAATATTCTTAGAGTTGTTTTTGGTTTTTTTTTCCCTTTTATGGCTTCCAGGATAATAAACAAAATATCTCTGTTGTTTCTGAAATTTATAATGAAGGATAAATATTGATTTTTGTTTTGACATCGGAAGAAATTACTGACAGAAAGAGACAGGCAGCAATTTTGCATGACGAACTTTATGCAATTGAAGTTTTCAAGTCCTTGAAGTAAGGGAAGGAGTTTAAAAAACCCCACAAAACACAAACAAAAGCAAACAAAAATCCCACCCTATTTCAATCAAAATGGTTCTAAATGTCTGCTGCAATTTTTTTTAAGAGAGGGAAGCAATTTCTCACTTTGGTAATACATTCAAATTCCAGGAATGTTTTTTTGTGAAACTCACGATCAGAGTTCTCCCACAGAACTTCGCTTTTTTTGAAAGATGGGTCCGCTCCTTCAATTTAATTGAAACAACATTAAAAAAATTATATTTTCCTCGAGTAAGTAAACCTCAGTGTTTGCCTTGCAAAAGAATAACTGTATCTGTCTGATCGATGGAGACATGAATGCCAAAAAAGTGAATTTTTAAGGTTTTTTTTTTTATCCTCGCCCCCCTCCAAAGAAAAAAATCATTCCCACATAATTTTTAAACCGACTGGCATCTGTTTACGGCCGGATCTGTGCCGTAATCGGTGCCAGAAGCTCGACTTTACGACAAAATCAAGGTAGGGACAGGATGGGCTGAGGTGGGAGCGAGCTCCGGGTGGGCTCGGTGCGACGGCAGCCCCGAAACAGAAATGTCAGGAACAAAGTCCAACTTCTTTTGAGTACAGTTTCCACTGAAATTTTCCCTTCGGTTTGAGTTCGCCGACTGTGTGCGCTCCGATGAAATTGTGTGCTTTTAACAGACGTGCTAATAAGCTCAAAAATGATGATGTTATTAAATATTTCATTAATTAGGAAGTGAGCCCTGTAAGCCTGAGTGTGAGCCTGATACAGAAAACAGAATTGATGTATTAGTAATATGCTTCTTTTGTTATTTATTAATGACCAGGTTTAGAGGTGAATATTAGGTTCTCCAGAATAAATTCACAGATGCATACCTCTCTTAGGTTTTTTTGAAAATGTTTTGTTCTCCTGCCACGCAAATCAAGTCTTCTTTTTGCTCTCTAGAAATTCCAACAAAGTTGCTAAAAGGGTCAAATGTATTCCCGGTTTAATTCCCTCCCCCTCGAAAAAGTTTTCCAAGATTTCTGTGTTTTGCATTAAAATAAGGCAGATGTGGAAGGTGATTCGATGCAATCTATTAATTTAAAAATTCCCCACGATAAAGATTCACCTGTAAATTCTTATTACCATGATTTCAGGGGAATTTCTTCTGTGGGACACCATAAACAGAAGACAAAGTCCTGCAGCCAAAACTCCTACTGCTGGTAGTATAAGATGAGACAAGGCAGGTCCTGCAGGATTTGGAACGCAGCATCCTCGTTTGTGGCTGTAATCTCATAACCAGAGTAATATTTTTATTAGTGGCACAAATTTTAATACTTTTTTTCTTCTACTGCTATCTACCTTTCTGTTCTATTTACTAATACTGGTGCTTTTGCCACAGTTTTTGTTGTTAATGTGTTTCCAGCTAAAAGACCCAATTGCTTGGTGTCTGGTCACTAAAAAATCCATCCTGTCAGGCTGAGAATTAATTAATATAGCTTTAATTAACTTTAAGGTTTCCCTTTCCTTTTTTCCCACTGGTTAGTTTGGGAGAGGGGGTAAAATAGGACTCTGATCAGTGTAATTTTTCCAACTCCCATCAAATCCTGTGTATCCATAAGACAAATTCAAGGGGTTATAATGACATGCTGCTACTAAGTATGCATTTTTTTAGCCTAAAATATGCAATTAATTACATTTATTTCACTGAATCAAAAAAAAAAAATCTGTTTAATTGGCCTCAGTGTTTATCAGAGGTTGCAAATCGTGGATTTAGTTAATAACTCTTAATTTTAATGGTCGGTATACTCACAGTATGGAATGCTGTTTAAACAGCCAGGCCTCACGCTTTTCAGATTTGATTTGTTTTGTTTTGTTAACGATAATTCGGCAAATTGGTATTTCATGACACAGGGATCTGAGAGTGCACAAGGGCATCTCCCTCAAACTGAAAGGAAAGCAGTCAGGATGCAAGGCTGTCCTGGATTTCAGTGGTTTAACACCAAACTTCTTCGTAAGTTGCTGAACCCGAGAGAGAAAATTCCAATTCCTGTAAAATCCTAAGTGTGGAGATTGTGAAGTTGTCCGGACTTACTGGTTTGATATAAACTCAGCTGAAAGCTCATCGCTGGCCGTCAGGACGATGGGGTAGGAGCGACCGGTTGAGCTCCACGCTGAGGTGGAGGCTGGAGCTGAGATGTGGGCGAGCTGGAGGTACAGCTGGGGAGCTGAGTCTGGAACCCGACTGCATTTCCTCGCTGTCATTTTGAGTCAGGCCCATTTTTGTAAAAAGAAAAAAAATAAATTATTTGGCTTCATTCTAGCTCACAGCGCGGTTGCTTTTAATCAGGTTGTATTTATCATGATATTTCTGCGTACAGCATTCTCTGTTTATGGGTTGGGTATTCTAACTTCATTTAAATGAAGTTTTAGGAACAGAGAAAGAAAAAAATATTGTTACGTAGGACGGACTCCGTATCAAACAGGCGATTTGTTCGTGGCCTCTTTACTCCTTCCCCACGTGAGAGGGGAAGTGACTTGAAGCTGGGAGGTGTAAAAAGCAGGTGGGCGCTGACAGATTCACTTGGCCGTCCGTGGGGGGTCCGCGTGTGCCTCATTTTTTCAAATTTAATTAAAATTCAGGATTTTCCCCATCCTGTGGAATTTCAGAGTTTACCCGTTGCACGGAGGTGTGCGACGATAGGTTGTTGTCTTGGGCTGCGAGGTGGGTAAGAGGACTGTCAGCTCCGAAGGTTCAGAAGGGGAAAGACTGTTCTCCCTGTATTTAATTTACTTGAGGAGAGTAACAGAAAAGAGTTTGAATTAATATGCTTGAACCTTCTCTTGTTTGACCCAGCTCGCTGGGTTTCGTTACAAAACACAGTAAGACCAGTTTCACTACTGTTACTGGGAGAGACCGCTCGGATCAGGAATAAGTACCTGGGCCAGAGAGGTCTGTAATTAATCGATAGCATGTGAATAAAGACCGGGCCCCAATTTTCTTCTTCTGTGCCCTTGCCCGATTCCTGATTATTTTAACTACGTTTGGGCAGCTGGAGAAGACTTGGGTTGCCAACAGCCATGACTGAAAGTCCCACAGGATGGAGACGGGCAGCGGAAACCTTTAAATGAAACGTTCAACCCTGAATAGTCAGGGGCTGCAAAATCCTGTAGGGCACTGAGAAACAGCCGTGAGAAGGATTGACAGGGCCTCGTTTTTTGTAAGGATCGTTGGTGTAAGCACTTTAATTGTTAATTATTGAGGGTTTTTAGGGGGTGGGAAAAGACCAAAGTCACACCCAGAATATTTCTGAAACCGTAACGCTTTGTTTTCTTTTTTTCTGGAAATCCCTCGGGTTTTGTTTTGGTCCGTTTGAATGGTGATGTCCTGCTCAGCACCGCGCTCTTGGGAAGCCCCTTGTTCGTTCGGTGGCACCCGAGTGTGCTTTGTCTTTTGGGAATGGCTGGACCCTGTGCCCAAGTTGAGTTGGGCACAGCTTGGTGTACGACACAGGAATTCTTGGGGGCTAGACGGTGTGTTTTCAGATGGTCCTCCTGAGGCTGAAAATGGATGTTCTGGTCGTCCTCTGTTAGTAGATGGTCTTTCACCTTCATTGTGGTACAAAACAAAAAAAAAATTCCAGCCAACCTTGTTTTTTTTGACCAGTGGGTGTTCTTTGTTATGGCAGCTTGTTAAAAGAGTGGCATAAAATAAGGCGTATTTTATCTTCTGCAAGCAGTTTAATTTAATACGGCGAGTTGGATGTGTGCTGTTTGCCTAGGTGGGAAGTAAAAAAAAATATAAATAAATGTAGGAATAAGTAAAATGTATTAATGCTCAGTGTGCTGTAGGAGAAATGGCAAAGTGCCTCCCATTGGGGAAGGACCTTGGGAGCGTGCAAAACTGGTCAAAGCCCAAGAAAATAGAAGGGCTGCTTGGCACTGCGTTGTTATCGTAGCTGGAGCCCTTCAAAAAAAGGTGGAGGGAGACCGAGCAAGCTCCTGGGCTGTCTCCTTAGGAGCCAAAACAAACGACAGGTACCAAGGTCACGATATGTTTTGAGACGATGGGATTTTGAGATGCCCCGACTGAGACGTTCCTTCCCCACCGACGGCTCATCCGGAAGGACTTTTGATTCGTGAGGGTCGCTCCCTTTCTGATCGTAGAGGGATGCTGAATGTGCAGCTGAAAGGTGGTAATGAAACCAAGTGCTGTTAATCGATCAGGTCTGAGAAATCGTGTGTCAGTCAGCCCATCACTAGGAGAAGTTTTGTTTTGGTTGGTTTTTTTTAATTATGTAGGGATCAAGCGGTCAGTACTCTACGCCGCGTCGTTATGTCCGTTAGCGCGGTATTCATCAAACTTCCTGATCCCGTGACCTCCTTTTGATTCACCTCTCTCCCTCGTACTGTCTGGAATTCTGTCATTTTTCCATGATAGAGGCTAAGCCTCTAAAACTCACCTTTTCAGGGAGGCTGGACTTGCCGCCAGCAAGCCAAGGTAGTCAGCAGCCGAGTGGCTACTGAGGGACTTAGAGGAGCTTCTCAGTCCCCTGCGACTGAAAACTGAGCTACAAACTTTTGTTTTTTTCTGATGCCGTGAGTGCCATCATGTCATTTTGCAACCCGTAGCTTGAGAAAAGCTTCTTCCATGACAGCGCCAAGTCCGTGTGAAAGGCCAACTTTCTCTCATGTTCCTCTTCAAACAAAATTGGTCTTGGTAAGGGATGTGAGCGATAGAAGGAGGTTTTGACACTAGTGTGTTTGCTTCAAATTTAAGGAAGCAATGAAAATATTTTCCCCCTTGCGTTGTGCATATATTAGGACCAGAGCGCTGCTTCGGAGACCGGGAAAGGGTAAAGACAGCTGAAGTCTGGGGTGTTTGGGGCTGAACTTGAGTGCAAAAGAGGGGAACGGTCCACGATCTCATCGGCTGTGCTCTCTCCACCTGCCCCGGCCGCCGTCCGACCTGTTCACCTCGCCGTTCCTCAGTTTAACCGACCTGTCAGGACAGTTCCTCTTCCGCTGCGATTATTATTAATAGCGTGACTGTGACATAGCACTAGGGGTTGTGCCAAAACAAATAAGTTAACGAGCGTTCGTTAATAGTTGCTCCGCTCCCTGCTCCCAGATGGGGAGAGGAGCAGGCTGCTCCTGTGATAACCCCTTGTACTGCAGTAGGAGCTGTCAGGAGAGGCTGCAGAGCCTGTGAGGAACCCCAAAGAGAGGGAAGGCACCTCACGGCAAGTACATTTCTTTGCAATTATCAGTCTAATTTTAAGTTTCTTTGAAAGAACGCCAGCCCCTCTTTCCATCGTCTTTGGCAGGCAGCTGCCTTCCACTCCTCTGCCGCGCCCGTAATGTTTCGAAGGGTACGTTGATCATACTTGCTGTGATATCCTTAACGTCAGATAAATAGCAATCACGCAGCTAAAATTATCTGGTTAGCTCAAGTAACACAAGGAAGTATAGTAAATATTTCTGGGTAAGAGAGAGGGCAGAAAAAATTTCTATGAGTGCACCCAGAGCAGCACCAAAGAGTTGGGCTAAGTTATAAAAAACATCCTTTAAAGGGGGACCCATTTTGAAACAGGCCATGGTACTTCCCTGTAATCGTTTCTCTCGTCGTTAATGATCCACCAGCATTAATTGATGTATATTTGCTGCTTTCACGAGTGATCGCTTAAGTTGAGCTGCATCATATTTTCAAGAAATGGATACAGCTCAGGGTGTTTGCCCTAAAAGCTCACTCCCACCAAACCACATATCGACGGTTCTGTGGCAAATGAGGAAACGAGGGACAAGCAAGCCATCGCAGTTAGGAAAAGGTGAATTTGGGCATTTAGGAGGAATGTGGCTACACCAGGACGCGGGGGCAGTCCCTGAGAGTCCGCACTGGCGTCATGCTTCCCAGCAGTTTTTCCGTGTTTTCTGTGGCCCAGGTGATTTGGGTGGTGCCCCCATAGTGGTCCTTCCATAGCGGGGACATACGTAAGCGGTCGGTGTTCGTTTGGCACTGACGTACCGCAGCCTGCTCGGAGACAAAAGTGTGCGTCTGCGAAGCGGGTGGGTACGTGATTCCCCAGCTTGGTTCACGTTTCACGTGAGGTAAATAAACCCGAGATGCGGGTGTTCACCCGGGAGCCGCGTGTGTCGGCTTTTAAGATGGAACTTCTTTGGCCGATAGTTTCTGTAAGCAGCAAGTGACGGCTTCTGTGGGGACTCGTGGGGTGCCAGATTCATCGGGAAGAAGTTGAGAAAGTGGAATGTTGCACGTAAACCCCGACGCCTTTCCGTTAAGTTCTAGCATCTCAGGAACCCTCAGGTCTGCAGAGAGAGAAACTGCAGAGCTTTGGTGGCTCGAGGAAGATTTCGTTGCACGTCCACGCGCCGGCCTCCACGTACGTGTGAGTTCATGGCTGCGTTTTGGAGTTGGTGCTGTAGGGAGGGGAAGGTAACGTGGAAGGGAAGGCAGAGGTTTTGAAAACATAAATGGAAGCTTTTTTTTATTATTTTATTTTGTGTAAAAAAAAAATAAGTGAAGGCAAACTTTGTGTGCTGCGAGGAATATGTTGGGCTGCGTAAGGGGATTCTTGTGTGGCAGAGGACAGACCCAGAGGCCTGATCCTGCTGTCAGGAAAGTTATCGGCACGTTTCCCGTTGATTTCGGTGAAAGGAGGAGCAAACTGCAGCCTGGGATGGGTGAAAGCTGCTCCTTTGGAAGGATGCTGCCCCCCGATTCTTTTTTTTTTTTTTCCTTGGTGTCCTGGGGAAGAGATGGATGTGAATTGTTCGTGTCATAAGTGTAACGAGGCTTGTTTAAAAATGTTAATGTCTTCTTTAACGTTGCCGAACTGAAAATGTAAAAGATTCTGCTGGTGCATGAAAATGAAAGTGGCTGAGAACAAAAGTGAAACCAACAGGCAACTTTCACTCCCCAGGCTGAGTGACATGCAGAAAAGTAAATCCTAAACAGGCGATGCTGAGCTGTGCATTTGAATTTTAAGATTTTCTTTACTTCTGTTGGTGTAGAAAAGTGCTGCTAGTGATCTTGATAAAGATTTCCCTCCAAGACAGGGGTTTTCTCTTGGTGGTAGCTGTTTTAAAAGTCAGAATCAGCTACAGATGTCTCTGTTTGTTTGTTTTCTTTATGATGTTAAGGGGCATCTCTGCATGTTACCCCCTTTTCCTTTTTCATGTTTTGCATCACGGGCTTGTAAGGTATTTACACGCCGTATGCTGACAGGAGCTCGTACAGGACAGGGCTCACCTCGCTTCGCAAAAGTAGGAGTGACTGCAATCAGCAAGATCCTAGAGAAGGGCGAAAAAAAGAAGTATCTAAAAATATATGAAAATTACGGCAGACACACACATAAAAAAAAAAAAAGAGAGACTGTGTAGCAAATGGGAAGGCTGACATTTGGTTGTCCCTGCCCGCTCTGAACGGGACAACGGGAGACAAACATACAGAAAAGTGGGTCAAGACCAAACAAAGCAACTGTGGAGGGGGGAAAAAAAAAAAAAGCACGGGGTGCTGTGGAGAAAAAGAGATGAAGGAAAGAAGTGGTAGAGATGGGTTAACCTGGTGCCAAATTCTTCCTTCGTTCCCCTTTGTCAGCGTCTCGGAAATTGGGTGGGGAAAATCCTCGCGCGGTAGCAGTCTGTTAGCGTAAAACAAGAGTAAAACACATGGAAGGAGAAGGGTGAAAGCTAGAAAAAAAGATTTCAAAGGTTTCAACACAGGTTTTGTATAGGAAAAAAAAAAAAGAGGCAGTTTAGTCATAAATACTACACCCTACAGTGCCGAGGCTTTCTGACCATGATAACGCTTCTTAAATGACAAACTGGGACAAGGGGCTCTTCGGAAATGTGGTACCTCGTGAATTTGTGCTCGTTATCTTAACGGGATTTTTTTTTTCCCCTGATGTTTGTTTGAAAAAGCATAGAGGGGAGGAAAAAAGGGCATCAAAATGGTGTATAGACAGGGCTTTGAGCTGATATCTCCCCGGCTGGTGAAGGGAGGAGGTCGAAGTTTCAAAACTCCAGGCCTGTGTGGATTCTGCAGCGTCACAAAGGAGCACACAGTAACAAAAATCACAGAAAAATGGGCGAAGCAAAAAAAAAAAATAAGGTGCATTTATCCGAGGAGGTATTCAGCTTTTAAAAGAGGGGAGGGAAAAGTGGCTTTGGGAAGGAATATCTCAGGGCTCTGTCCCCCACGTAAATGGCTTTTTTTAAAAAAAATGACATCTCAATATATGTAAAAGAAGTTAATTTTATTTTTCTCTCACTTAAAATGGCGCCGTTTGCAGATTAAATGTTGCTGATGGGCTGGAGGGTGCAGCAGCAACCAGGCCTCTAAGAAGTGCAAACCAGATTTGCAGAAAATCTGGCCCGTCACGCGCGGAGCTCGTTTTTGAGACCCAGGTACCTGACTTACCAAAAACCATCCGGAGGGCTCGAATCCCAGCGTAAAAGGTGTTTTTTAAAACACCTGTCGGGCCGAGAGGTGCAAAGCCTCGTGAGGGACAGGTAATTGGGATTCAGGTCTGAGGATGTGCTAATTGTGATCTGTGGTCTCTGGCCTTGCAGGGAGCGCCGCCCGGGACTGGAGGATGTCCGTCCGTCCGTCCGTGCGTCCATCCGTTTGAGGGATGCCGGCATCACCCCGCAGGTAACGCGCTGCTCGTGACGCCTTTCGTTCGCGTGAAGTAACACCCGACCTTTTTGGCCTCCGGGGTTTGAGGCGGAGCGAAATATTTGGGGTTTCTTTGGTGAGAGGCGCAGGTGGGAAGGGGATGCCAAGCCCCCCCCGAAGGCTGGCGGGGCGCGAGCTGCTCGGTTTTCCCACGAAAAGAGTCAAATTCTAGGATGCCGTCGGGAAGCGGATGTGTTGGCGAGCTGCGGCGCGCGTCTCTCGTTGGAACGGCGAACGAGTTGGATGCGAGGGCTGGACATGCGGGTCGGTGGGAAAAAACTCGGTTCTTTCTGGTGGCGCGCGGCTTTGCGGCGTCGAGAAGTGCGTTTGGTGCGGCAGCAATTAAAAATAGTTGGATTTGCTGAAGTTGAAGGAAGGATGCTCGTTTTTAAAGCGTGCTGGTTAATTAAGCAAGAGTCAGGGAGTGGCATAAAGCTACAGGTAGGATGCTTTTTGAGAAAATGCAGTTCCTTGGGGTCAAATTAGGCAGTAAGTTAAATTTTCTGACCAGGAAAGAGGCAGTAAGTTAAATTTTCTGACCAGGAAAGAGGCTATATTTTCTGAGATATTATTTTATACTTTGTGTAAGCTTCTTACACACCAACTGAGAGAGAGGAGCTGTGTTAAAAGTGTCAGGCTCGCTGCTGTATTGGGGTACCTCGCTTGTTCTTTCTGTTTGGAATTGGTGATTCAACTCTGATAATTTAGACAGGAGAGAAACGTAAATTCCGTTTACTAAATGGGGTGTTTGTAGCGTTTAAAAAACAGAGAGATTAAAAGTGGCTAGAAGTCTCCAAAATCTACAGTGTTGCTCTGTGGCCTTTGAAAAGGCAGAAATCCAAATAACAATAATAACAACAATAATATTTCCGCTGGCAAAATAACGTACAATATCTAAAAACCAGCATAAACTGCTGTTAGAAGAGCTTTGAAATAAACAATACGTGCAGGTAAGATTTTGCAGTATTTTTTTTTCCCCTAGTCTCCCTCCTGTTTGGCAAAGAAAACCGAAAGGTTTCTTTTAAATATAAAATGGATAAGCAACTAAAATTGGACCGAAACGCTGTGCCTGGTATTCGGTGAAATTTATTCCCTTACCAGTAATTTTGTTTTTAAGTGAAACAGTTCAGGTCTCAAAGTTTGCGGGGAGAAAATGTCTCAGCATCTTTGTTCCTACCTGAGGAATCCATTTTAGAAGTCCATTTGCCCTGTTTGCAAAATACATTTTTATTAGATCTATGTATTTGGGTTAAGACTTACTTAAAATTACTTAATTAGGTTATACTGAAATTCTAAGTGATTTAAAAAAGAGGGATTATGGTAATATGACAAAACATAACACTATTTTCCTTGAAATCCTGCAATAAAGCCCTTTTAACGTGCCATTTTAAAAAAAAATCTATAAATTTGGGGGGTTAAAATAGTCTAAAATATAAAGCGGCCGAACTCGTAGTGGCACGTGTAATCCCGTGCCAGCGAGCGGGGATTTTGTAGGTACGTCTGGAGCACAGGAGGAGGTCATTTACACCTTCACTTCGGTTTGGAGCGTTCCTCTTGCGGTATCTTCACTTTCAAGATTTTGTAAAATCACTTTTTTTTTTTTTTGGTAAAATGCTTCTAAAACTGTTTGCGGCCGGTTTGCAAAGAGAGGACGTCGGGGAAGGGGCAGCAGCGCAGGTGCGCCGAGGCAGCTGGCAACTGGTTGTGTTTTCCCAGGAAATTTTGAAGTAAAAAAATTGCCACGGCAAGGAGTAAATTCTTAAATAATTGTATTAGTGCCGTTTGGACTAGCCCGGCTGTGAATTGTCTTTAAAAACCTCCTGCAAGTGCCTGAAAAACAGTACGACATAAAAAGGCTTTGCAATTGTGTTTTCTCTAGGTGAAGCTGCTGGCTTGTCGGCTGATTTAAGGGACAAAATATTAAGAAAATAAACTTCAAAACAACGAGAGAAAAAAAAAGAGCTATGTATGTGCTTTATTTTTTTTAAAAAAAGGAAAACCTCTGTGTGTTTCTTTCCTCTGTGTTGTTTGTGATCTGAAATAAATAATAAATTTGCAGTGATTTTTTTTTTTAAAAAAAAAAGGGAAATATTGCAGGGGGAAAAAACCCCAAACAATTAAATGTGGCAGTAAGTTTGTGATTCTGGAGGAACAGCAGAACGTGGGGTTTGGGGTTTTTTTTAGGGGGGGGGAAATATTTGCGTTTGTTTCAGGGGTTGGAGCAGAAGCCGGATCTCTTGTGTGGTGTCTCCCAGGCACTCACTCACACGTTACACTTTGCAGCACCACGAATTCGAGCCGTTTGACTCGCGTGTTAAAAAAAAATAAAATAATAGAATAAAATATTGCCGGTAAAATGAGGGACAGTTTCGGGGTGAGGCCCAGGGGGGTTGTGCACCGACTCCGGTTCTTCTGCTTTTAGAAAGCAGAACCTGCTTCCCCGGGGCGTTTTTGTGATTATTTTTTTTTATTCTTTCTTTCTTTGGAGTTGGTTATTTCCCGGCTGCCGGTGTT
>NW_009728295.1:2537-3465 GCF_000703405.1 Apaloderma vittatum | reverse complement strand
GGGGTTCCCAGTGTGGGAACCTCTCTGTGCTCACCCTGCCCACCCCACAGCCCCCCGACAGTACGGCTCTGGCCATCCTGGAGGAGGTGACCTCAGGGGAAAGCCGGCAGGATGTGGCCACCAAGCTGGTGAAGATCTTTTTGGGGCAAGGGCTGGTCGTGCCCCTCCTGGACTATCTCACCACCTGTGAACTGGCCAGAACCAGTAAGTGCCAGG
Organism: Apaloderma vittatum; assembly: GCF_000703405.1. Lineage (NCBI taxonomy): Eukaryota > Metazoa > Chordata > Aves > Trogoniformes > Trogonidae > Apaloderma > Apaloderma vittatum. The sequence continues at coordinate 3,249 of NW_009728295.1, read as the reverse complement.
GCTGGGGGCACCACCTCCACCCCCCCAACCAGGAATCACAGAATCATAGAATCGTAGAATCATAGAATGATTTGGGTTGGAAGGGACCTCAAAGATCATCTAGTTCCAACCCCCCTGCCATGGCAGGGGCATCTCCCACTAGACCAGGTTGCTCAGTGCTCTAGATCAGGTTGCTCAAGGCTCCATCCAGCCTGGCCTTGAACACTTCCAGGGATGGAGCATCTACAGCCTCACTGGGTGACCTGTTGCAGTGCCTCACCACCCTCAGGGTAAAGAAACTTGGTTGGTCCCCCCAGATCCCCAGGGGGAGAAGAGTGGGGCCACAAAGGGGGAGGCAGAAAAGGTGCTACGTGCCAGTAGGGTTGGGCATACCATGGATGGCTGAGGCATCACCCTATGCCCACCTTGCCATGGCTTCTGCGCTCTTCCAGCGGACCCCAACACCCTCTTCCGTTCCAACTCGCTGGCCTCCAAGTCCGTGGAGCAGTTCATGAAGGTGAGCATGGGAGGGGACACTGGCTGGGTCCTCTCTGCACCCTCCCATCACGGCATTGGGGCATAGAGCCAGGCAGGGTATTTGGGAACAGTCTGGGGACAATGACGGTGGCTTCCCATCCCTTGCAGGTGGTGGGGCTGCCCTACCTGCATGAGGTGCTGAAGCCTGTGGTGAACCGCATCTTTGAGGAGAAGAAGTACGTGGAGCTGGACCCTG
>NW_009728295.1:1691-1930 GCF_000703405.1 Apaloderma vittatum | reverse complement strand
TCGCCAAGGTATGGGGACCCCAGGGACAGATGGGGAACCTGGGGAGGGATGGGGACTTTGGGGAGAGACTCGGAGCCCAGGGAATGATGGTGACCCTTGGAGAGGAATGGGGGCTCTGAGGAGGGAAGAGGACCCTGGGGAGGGACTGGGAGCCTGGAGAGAGATGAGGACCTTGGGGAGGGAGGATGGGGACCCCTAGAGAGGGATGGCAGCCACCGGAAGAGATGTGGATCTGGGAG
>NW_009728295.1:1279-1648 GCF_000703405.1 Apaloderma vittatum | reverse complement strand
AGATGGAGAGGCGTGGGAAAACGTGGGGACCCCAGGGAGAGATAGGGACCCTGGGGATGGATGGGGACCTCAAGGAGAGATGTGGACCCCAAGAAGGGGTGGGGACCCTGGGGCAGGGCAGGGATGCCAGGGATGTGTGGAGGGACAGTGATGTCAAGAATGGATGGGGAGCCCAAGGAGGGATGGGGACTCCAGAAAGGCAGCAAGACTAGAGAGCGATGGGGACTCAGGGCAGGGATGGGAATCCCAGAGCAGGGGCAGGAAGCCAAAGGAGGAACAGGGTCCCCAGGGAGTTATGGGGACCCCAGGGAGCGAAGAGCCGGTCATGTGCTACGAGGTGGCTACTTGCTGCGCTGCTCAACGCCAGCT
>NW_009728295.1:0-476 GCF_000703405.1 Apaloderma vittatum | reverse complement strand
ACGAGGGGTGTTTGGGGCGCCCCCAGGTGCGCTGCTCCATCCCTGTGGCACGGATGCGGGAGGTGGAGCGGGTGGACGAGGGCACCTTCCAGCACCCCCACGTCATGCAGATCGTGGCACAGGATGAAGCTGGGCAGCTCCACACCACCTACATCCAGTGCAAGGTGGGTGCTCACCCCACCCTGCCCCGGGCACCCTGGGAACTCCTCACACCACCAGCCCCTTCCCCAGCACCCCCAAGTCCTGTGGGGACAATGGGAATGGTTCTAGTCCCACATCCAGCTACACCCAGGCAGCAGCTGTACTGGGAACACTGGGGTGCCCAGCCCTGGCTGTACTGGGAAAAGTGCATATCCCACTCTAGCTGTACTGGGATCAGTATGGTTTCCAGCTCTATCTGTACTGGTGTCCCTGGGATAGTGGGATCAGTGGGGTATTCAGCCATATCTCTACTGGTTTCGCTGGGTGACCGGCTC
>NW_009728294.1:0-9574 GCF_000703405.1 Apaloderma vittatum | reverse complement strand
TTGGTTACATATTGTAACCCAAGACAATAAGCAACATGTAGACGTGCCCTCAAGCCTTGAATCTAGAGGTATCCCTGCACTCATATATACATCCGTCAGCATATAATTTGGGCCGGACAACATCAGAGACTTTGAAAGACAGTAAAAGAAATATGATATGTACTACTCCTGTTTAACCTCATAGCATGCACTTTATTCAGGGTGCACTCTAACAAGCCTGATGGTCAATGATACCATCCATTAATACAAATTAATATCATCTACCACTTTCTTCTAGCTTTTATGTCATTTTTTTTCAAAAAACTTTGCTGTTCATTGGAAATATACATGTGGAAAAAATTACAGATATTCTCTGAGGCAGAAACTTGAAGAAAAATTGAGTGTATTTAAGTCTAGATTGATTTCCCAAACAAAATATAAACAGAATATTCCTGTATTTAATGAACACTGCATTTGAAGCACAGAAGAAGGAAAAAATATGCATCATACAACCATTTACCACAACAATATTGCTGCTGTGTTTAGCCTGAATGATCAGGGTTTGAAAACTTATACAGCAAATCTGAGGAAGGCTAATATGCTGACACTCCTAAAGAACATATATGAATTATTGGAGAAAAGGAGACCCAAGAATAACAGACTGGGTTAAACCACTGGTTAAACCCCAGTAGTTCCTCTCCAACTATGGCCAGCAACAAATGCCAATAGAGAGGAGTAAAATAGGTCAAGCATACAATGATGCCTTCTCAGCCTCCAGCAATCTGTGACTCTCAGATTTCCTGAGCCAGAAATGTCCTTTTGAGGTGGTATTTGGGGCCTGACTCTTAAGAGTGTGGGGGAAGCCAAAACTCTTTAAAGTGGAATATTTCTACTGAGTCCACTGTAAGGCATCTATACTAAATTTCTAAGATACTAATGTAATTCATTTTTTCTGTAAATCGTTTACCCAGAAAAAGCTATTGGAGTCCGTAGCATCCAGTGCCAACTGAGGGGGTTGGGAAGATGTTAAAACAATGCAGAAGCATTGACTGTTTTTACAAAAGTCTGTAAAGTGGCTATGAAACCTCTATGATATACATGACAATAGCTCAAGAATCACAGAGTCACAGAATCACGGAATCACAGAATGTCAAGGATTGAAAGGGACCTAGAAAAATCATCTAGTCCAATCTCCCTGCCAAAGCCTAGAGTAGGTCACACAGGAACGAATCCAAGTGGGTTTTGAATGTCCCCAGAGAAGCGACTCCACAACCTCCCTGGGCAGCCTGAAGAAAAAGTAAGAAAAATATATTCTCATAAAAGTTAGTTATTATTTACATACACTGTTGTATCTACTCTCATGGGCTATAAGGATTTAGAAAAAGCAGCAAAAAAAGTCCTGAAAAGTCATGTATGTACCAGTTTTAGATCATTAAGAACCACAGAGTGTTTAACAGGGAAAAACTCCAACCCACAACAAAAATAAAAAAAAAGCCAAACCCACAAAACAAAAACAAGCACAAAACCAAACACAACCCCCCACACAAACACAACCAAAACAAAAAAAACTCTGAAACTCACCAAGTAATAAAATGAACATAAAATGACAAGACAGAATGCTGGTTACACTGTCATCTGATTGTTTTCCGCAGTCCCTACTTCCACTTACACTGTTTTCCCCCTGAAGTTGTATTCTGTGTTACAACTTGTTTATTGCAAACTCATCCAAGGTGGGATACAATCTCAGCCTCTAATCGGTTTCTTGGAACAGAGATATGATCCCACACCAAGGGGTACTTGAGAACCTTAATAGAGGGGTGGAGTTTCAGATTCATTGTACATGCAGGATGAAAAATTAAATCACAGTAACTTTAATGCTAATCAGTACAGCTTAATGTGAAACAGATCTCACAGATAGGAACTACCTCCTGTAGAGCTTATAAATATAGCTGACCAAGTTATCTAAGAGTACATACTTTAATCTAGTAGTTAGGTAGTAGAGCAGCACATTCTGCTTAAGAAGTTGGCTCTATTAAAAAAATTAAATAATTCAAGGTTGTATATATACAACGGATTAAAACTCACTGATAACAAAGCCAATTGTTAAACTGGTAATCATCATCTAATAGGAATGCTTTTTGTCAGATCCCACCATGATTTACTCTTGGCTCTGCGGCAGTCATTACCGGTACCAATGATCTGCAAGGAAATATCATTGCTGCTAAGGTCCGCAGATTACACAAGATCAGTGAAGTGGTAATTTAGGACAAGCACAGGTCAATTCTACAGAGTAATCAAGTTCATTTCACAAGATGACACTAGATGAGCATCATGCCTTTTAAAACAACCAAATCTAAAGACAAACATCTGTGAAAATGGAATTTAGGTCAGAGTATCAGGAAGGGAGAATGGTGTTTGAAAAGTGCTGTTTCAGAAATGATAAATAGATGAAGTTACAGGTGTGGTGGAATAGGTTATAATTTAAATAGTATTCATATTCGTAAATAAAAATATAGTAAGAGCAAGCAAAACCACTTTACAAATGCATTAATAATGTTAATAAAATGGTAGCATAAGTCTGCAAAAAAGAATGTTTACAAACTAGAAGCGTTCAATGAAGACTCAAGAGTTATCTGAGACATGGGGAATCTGACTTTTTTCTAGGAGTATAGTGCTCCGCCCTGTTAATGTATATGGAATTGCAGAATCATAGAATCATAGATTCATAGATTCTATGGTTTGATTTGGAAGGGACCTTAAAAATCACCTCATTCCAACTCCTCTGCCATGGGCAGAGACATCCTCTACCAGATGAGGTTGCTCAAAGCCCCGTCCAGCCTGGCCTTGAACACTTCCAGGAAGGGGACATCCACAACTTCTGCAAAATCTGTTCTAGTGTCTAAACAAACCCATACTGAATTTCTTCCTTATATCTAATCTAAATATATTCCCTTTCAGTTTGAAACTGTTACCTCTTGTCCCATCACTTCACGTGCTGATAAAGAATCCTTCCTCTTCTCTCCTGCAAGCCCCTTTCGTGTACTGGGAGGCCACCAGAAGGTCTCCCCAGAGCCTTCTCTTCTCCAGGCTGAACAGCCCCAACTCTCTCAGCCTGTCCTCATAGGAGAGGTACTCCAGCACTCCGATCATCTTTGTGACCCTCGTTTGGTCTCACTCCAACAGGGCCATGTCTTTCTTAAGTTGGAGGCCCCACAGCTGAACACGGTACTCCAGGTGGGATCTCACAAGAGAAGCGCAGAAGGGAGAATCACCTACTTTGTCCTGCTGACCATGCTGCTTCTGATGCAGCCCAGGATGTGATTGGCTTGCGAGTGCACATTGCTGCCTCATACTCAGTTTTTCTTCCACCACCATCTCTGAGTCCTTCTCTAAATCCACCTGTCACCCAGCCCATATTTGTGCTTGGGATTGCCCCAACGCACGTGCAAGACCTTGCACTTGGCCTTGCTGAACTTCATGGGGTTTGCACGGGCCCACCTCTCAAGCCCGTCAAGGTCCCTCTGGATGGCTTCCCTTCCCTCCCTCATGTCAGCCATATCACAAAGTTCAGTGTTGTCAACAAGCTTGCTGCAGATGCACTCAGTTCCACTGTCCATGTCACCGACAAAGATATTAAACTGCACTGGTCCCAACACCAGCCCCTGAGGAACACCACTTGTCACTGGTCTTCAGCTGTGAATTTTGCTCTTGACTAAAACTCTTTGAGTGCAACCATCCAGTTAATTTCTTATCCACTGAATGGTCCATCCATCAAATCTATGTCTCTCCAACTTAGAGACAAGGATGTCATGCGGGGCAGTGTCAAATGCTTTGTACAAATCCAGGTAGATGATGTCGGTTCCTCAGATAAAGATCCATAAAACGAAGCAAGAAAGCAAGTAAGAACGTAAAATGGAAAGTATCTTTCCTGAAATAAGATAATGAAAGAATGCCATGTTACCACTGATGAGGTACATCCAGGATAACCATTTAAACACTTCTAAACTTCATAAATCTTTCTATTCATCTCTGCAGTCTAAAGTGAAGCCAACAGCAGAGGCTTTGCTTTTAAGAGCATCTTGGCTACAAAAGGAGAGAAGGAGACACTTTTTCTGGAAAGCGCATTGCTGTATAACTGTGAGCAAGCTTTGCTGCTCTAGAAGCAAAGACTAAATGAATGTCCAACAGTCCCTGGCGGGTGATGACCCTCAGCCAGCAGCGCAAGTGAAAAGCAAGAGCAACAGAGACCAGAGCACAAGGGGAATGAATCACACGCGGGACTGATTCTGCACAGCATACTATGGTGGGGTAATATGAGGATAAAGATTTTGCACAGTAAGTGCAACATTTGCACTCACATTATCCAAATCACACTGACCTCAGTCAAGCAAGATATGTGCGTGGGTGCTGAAGTTACCTCCCACAACAGGTGTAGGAATGCCCACCTGTAAAAGAATAGCTGCTTATGATGATTGGGTCTTCTCAGCCAGGTGGATAATCATCAAACAAATGTGGCACTGTCATAAAGAGGCAAGTGAGAGGCTTGTGTATCTGATGCTTCTCTCAGCTTCTTTATCGTTGCTGTGTTTCTGATTCTGACTTGTGAAAACATGTAAATACTTTCATATGCCACAGGCAGACTAAATCATTATTTTGTTCTGGGAATGTTGTTTTGTTTCTTATTGTTTTTTAAATCAGTATCATGCCCAGACATAGGCAATCTAATGAGCTCTAGTGTTTTGTTTTTCCATTATTACCTGCAAGTCAAGAGGACCATTTTCTGAAAGCTTACTAGTCTCAACTGAAAATGTGAAATCCCACATAATAGTCTTCAAGATTATTCCAGTATGGATTATCTTCAATGATATTTACCTAACATACCCAATACAGGTCAAAAGCTCATAATGAGAAAATGACCTGATTCCAAATCATATTCCAGTCAGCAGAACACTGCATACTTCAGGCTGCATTGCAGGTTTGCATAAACTTTCCCTGAAAACCATGTATCGACTGATCAATGTTTTCAGCAGCTGATTATTAGCACTGTTCCAGACTGCACTGCATTACTAGTCAGTACAGCAGCACAATTCAGTACAGCCTGTTTGTGTGAAAGAAATGTGTTCTAAATAGAAGTGCAGAGGCTGCCTGGTGAAAATTTTCTAAGTATTTGAACATCATGATAAATAAAGCCAGGTGAAGATCTGTCCTGCTTACAGCTGCAATATATAAAGGTCAAGGAGGACCATGAGTCTTAGAGAAACCAGTTTGCTCATAACTGGACAAATACTTCTCAAGGCAGGTGTTTTAGACAGACAATAAAACTCGCTGAGCATGACCTCATCTCTCAATGCAATAATAAGTTTGAGAACACTGTCCTAACTTCTGCCTCAGTATATCCTGAGGCGACTTGTACATCCTAACTTACTAGATTTAAAACCTATTAATGATGATTAGTGTCAGAATCTGTAGGGCAAGAACTTTCTGCCAGACACTTGGACAAATCTGTCTTTATTCTCCAGACCAAGAAAAGTCTCCCTCACTAAGAGCATCATCCTGGAGGTTTTCAACCCGTTAGGAGTATACGGTCAGCACCCACAACAAGAGCATCTGACGTGATGGTGAGCCTGCAACTCAACTTAGAGGACTCCCAGCAAGGCAATTGCCAATATGTGGTTGTCCCTTGATGCCTGATTAAATGCACACTAACGGTTTTAGATGGTGAATTTACTCTGTTTTGCTGTGTTATTTCAGAGATACATAAAGGCCATCACTGGAAAGAGTCTTCATGGATGGAGGAAGAGAAAATACATCTGTTCTATCACATAATTTCTATGTGTCATTACTGAGGCTTTCCATGTAGTCTCTCTTTTTAGCAAAAAACTGTCTTGAGTACCTCACCGGTATCTCTGGTAACACAATGTGAAAAACAGTGTCTGCCTCTATAATGTAATGAAATTGACCTATAGCACAGTCTGTTTCTGCTAGCTGAAGGTTATTTTGCTTTGAAATATCCTTGCAGTGTCCTCCTCTTTAATTAATAATGTAGCTGCCATGTATTATGAAAGTCACTCTTTGAACGTACTGTTATCATTCCAAATTAGGCATTTTATACGTCCTTAAAGTTTCAGTCTTAAGAAATGCATAGAGTACTTTCAATCAAAAGTTCAATCTATTTACATGCACAAGAGCTGAAAGATTTTTCATGCAAGTGGTCTCACGCTTAGGCTTTTATTATTTCTGCTTGAGCAGAAAGCAATAAATATGTCTTGAGACAAGGGAGAAAGTTAATAAAAAATTGTCCTTTCCTCTTTGTGCTAGATCATGTTTTAAAACCAGCTTGCCTTTCATGAACAAATTAATTGGATTAGCTCTGCTTCAGCCACAAAGGACAGAAGTCTGTGTCACAAGCATATTTGTATAATGAACCATCACTGCACTTGTATACTAGGGGACTGATTCTGAAATCCTGTTCAAGCAAGTATTATTATTAGCATTAACATTACAATTCAGTTTGTGGGACACAAATAAGAATAGATGCCTGTTCTACCTTTACCTACAGCAATTTTAAAATGTCCCTGCACTGGTGAAGTAATGATTGTAATAAAGAAGACCTCTATGGTGAATGATGGTATAGAAAGGAGAGTTACACTCTATGACCCAGTTAGTCAGAGAGCAGGTCCTCACTGTCAAAACATATTAAAATGGTGTCCCTGGAGATATTGTCAACAAAAATTTCACTGTGGTTTGGAGAAGATGTCCACAAAAGGCATAAAGCTTTTTAAAAAGAAAAGTGTTTTTCCTAGGTAGAAAGCAGGCTATATTTTTTGAAAAATGAATTCAAAATTGTTTTTCTTTTGAAAAGAATGCAATAGATATCTATTTATCCTCTTCCCCGTTACCATGTTAATAACAACTTTTTAATCTAAGATGATTGCCCAGTCAGTTCTTGTCCAACATGCTCATTTGTTGTATATGTAAATGGTACCCATCTCACGTTAATATTTACTTCAAGTTCTACCCTTTTCAACTTTATTGATCCTCATTGATGTTTGGTAAAAAACAATTTTTGTGGGTTTCTGAGTTTGTACACTACCTCCATTCAGAATGGGTCGCTGGCTGCTACTATAACGAGTAAATGAACAAGAATCAGAACAGTCATATGGGACTGTAACCTACAGAATTGAAATGGCTGTAGTTTATTAAAAATTTTTTTTTCCCCTTTTAGAATTACACTGCTCTTTTGTTTCACTGTTGCTGGCTATACTAGGGTAATGACTGATATTTAAAGGCACATAAATGCTTACTTTCCAGGGTATTATTATGGTATGTCCTACCAAATGGATAATTTGCCACAGAACCTTATTTGATGTTTTGCTTAAATGTTCGATAACCACAGTGTTTAATTAGAAAAAACTGCAATTTTTCTTAATTTAAGTATGAGTAAAACTGTTAAAAGGGGAATGACTTGTACCTTAGTGGACAATGAAAAATGTGGACAATGAAATATGTATTAGACCACAAGGAAAATATGTCTTCTTCTAAATGTATAGGCCCTCTAGCCATGGCAATCTTTCTGTTGTCTAGGCTGCTGATTTCCCAGTTGTTATTACTATCAATTACTTCTATTCTACCTTCTTCCATTGCAGCAAGTGCTGAAGCTATTTCTTAAAACCGTTAACTTCCCATTTGGAGTGTTGTGCAAACACCCACCAAGTGGTAACAAGGGTCCCAAGGAGTTTCCAGCTGCCGACTAAGGAGGAGTGTTTATCACTACTCGGCACATCCTGCAGTTATAGATTTGCAGCTGCTGTTGGATGAGAGGGAGGCTGTTACATTTACACGTGGCATGAAAAACTACTCACTGAGGACACCATGCAATTGCAAACTTCTGCATCCAAAGCAACAGCTCCAGAGTGGTTTGGGGTTGGGCCTGGACATTGGGGCATTCTTTAAAGAATCTCTCTATGTAGTAATAAACTGGGTTTTTTCACATATGTTTGTTTGCACAGACTCTTTCTTTCTCCTTCTTTTTTCCTGTGCTGTTGTTGAACAAAGTAACAGGCGATGAATTACTGGTATACGTAATATAAACCTTCCCATTTGCTGAAACTAGATACACCTTTCAGTTATGAGAGGCATAAATCCTTATTAACTATTAACTACTGTTATAGGTAGCATAGAATTATTCAAGCAATAAAAGAGTTTATTTTTTCCCTCGGTTAGTTGTAAATGAGTCTAGAGGGAACCCAGGAGTTCTCGGTTAAGATCATTTCATACCTGTAGCAATAGCTTTAAAACCTAATCCTGGATATGTTTATACATTTTTAATAGAACCCCAGTTTTACATACAATATCCTCCAGTGGCTTCAGCTACTGCAGCATCCTCCTGAACAGTTTTTCACATAATAGGCTCAGCAGGTTCAACACTTGATTATCTTTCCTCCAGTTCAATATCTTCTCTTTTCCCTTTGTTATATACCAACAAGGGGACTATACACAGGTTCTCTATAGAGGATGCCTCGTACGTGAACGTGTAAGCAATGTGGAATCGATGTTCTAGCTGAATCCAATATTCAAGGAATTTAATTGAATTATTGAAATTCAGAGTTGAACCCCTGAGACATTGATCCTGTATTGTCAGTTTCAAATCTGAGGTGCACTGGCTGCTTGATAATGTGTTCATAGGATTTGCAGTAGAAGGGGTGGTGAATCAAAGCCTGTGACAGTATAGCTAACTGACAGAAAACAGAGGAACTGATGCTGAATACATTTAAAAATAAATCAATATAGACTGGCCTGATTGAACAATTCTGGCAACGTGTTGTGCTGGCATGGCTGCTGACTTACCAATTTAAGAGTAGGCTCAGGATTCATGGTAGCTGGAAAGCTGGAGAGGCCTGTCACTGGGGTGAGGCATTTAACTTCCAAGACAGGGAATATTTGCTCATCTGTTTGCCTTGCCAGAGGCTAGAAACTATTGTTGAAGCTGCCAAATGAAACAAAGGGGGATTAAAAGAGAAACAAAATGATCAAATAATACTTTCAAAAAGCTAAAAAAAAAAATCCAAAGAAATGGCTTTCATTTAGATTGATGTGAGTGCAAATGCTTGGCTTATTTTCCTCATATATTAAAAGATCATTGAGAATTTGAGGCTGGGGTCAGTAAAAAATAAAGAGGAAAAAAAAAGAGAGAAAGTAGTTTAAAAACATTTCTGCAAAATAATGCTCATTCTTTAACACCTCTCCTCAGTGCTAAGTCGTGTCCTTCCTCAAGTGGGACTACTGGAAGAAGAAGACAAAGCAGAGACAGCTGCAGGACCACCCTGCCCCATTGCGTGTTGTTTCTTCCATTGCTCTCTCTCACCCACCCACCTGCTTTGTTCAATTTATCATTGTCTGCTTCCCTTGAAATGGGACCGGAGAGCACTTGGCTGAGCTGGACTGAACGGCTGTCACTTTAACTTCTGCAAGAGGAGGACAGCTTTACAGCCTTTCTGCAGTGTTATTCCCTTCACTGGGAATTTACAATAGACACTTCTTTCCTCTAGCACCATGATGTGCTAGCCTTCCTTCCCTCCTTCCTTCCTTCCTTCCC
>NW_009728293.1:0-743 GCF_000703405.1 Apaloderma vittatum | reverse complement strand
TCCCCATGGGGTGGGGGGTCGTCCCCTCTGAAGATCCGGGGGGCTGGCAGGGACCTCTGGACATCATCTAGTCCAGCCCCCTCCGGCCAGCAGGGTGTCCCCAGGGGGTGACGGATCCCTGTGGGGTGTGGGGTCCCTGAGGGGCATTGTGTCACCGGGGGTGATGGGTCCCTGGGGAATGTGGGGTCTCTGTGGGGTGTCCTGTCTCCATGGGGTGATGAGTCCCCGTAGGGTGTGAGGTCCCTGAGGGATGTGGTGTCACCAAGGGGTGATGGGTCCCCAGGGGGTGTCATATCCCCATGGAGCTGTGGGTCCCCTTGGGGTGTGGAGTCCCTGTGGGGTCATGGGTCCCCAAGGGGTGATGGGTCTCTGTAGGGTGTCACATCCCTATGGGGTGATGGGTCCCTGTGGATGCCATGTCCCCATGGGGTGATGTGTTCCTGTGGGGTGATGGGTCTCTGTAGGGTGTGGAGTCCCCAGGGGGTGATAGGTCCCTGGGGAAGTGCCATGACTCCAGGGGGTGATGGGTCACTGGGGGGTGACAGGTCCCCATGGGATGATGGGTCTCCAAGTGTTGTTATGTCCCCAGGGGGCTGTGGGTCCCCACGGGGTGACGGGTTCCTGTGGAGTGATGGTTCTCTGTAGAGTGTGCAGTCCCCAGGGGGTGGTGTGTCCCTGGGGGTTGATGTGTCCCCAGGGTCTGCCGTGTCCCCATGGGATGTCACGTCCCCATGGGGTGATGG
>NW_009728292.1:3799-4058 GCF_000703405.1 Apaloderma vittatum | reverse complement strand
TCCGCCTTTGACGCGCACTGACAGCACGTGGTTGTTGAAACCCTCCGCCTGGAGACTCCGCACTTCGTTGTTCAGCTCGATCTCCTTCCCCTCGAAACACTCCAGCCCGTGCAGGAAGATGGAGGGCTCCGAGAAAAACTGCGGAATGGGAGAAGAGATGAGGCATGAGGGCACCAGGGGAGAGAAGTGAGCATCCGTGGGTGCAGAAGGGCTCCAAGGCTGGAGAGCCAGCCCCAGGGGGACCCACAGGAAGGGAAAA
>NW_009728292.1:3438-3691 GCF_000703405.1 Apaloderma vittatum | reverse complement strand
TGAGCGTGGGGTACTCGCCCTCGGACAGCACGTGCTGCTCCCCTGCGAAGTCCTGCCCGTCGAACAGGATCCAGCTGGTGGGGAGGAGCGTGCCCAGGCTGATGCAACCATTGAGGTGGGAATCCAACCCTCTGTGTGTCCCCAGCACTGCCCCCACCATCCTGCCCACCCTCCCCATGGGTGTTTGCGGGGCTGCCAGCCAGGGTGATGTCCCTGTTCCCATCCCCAGTCAGGGGCAGTGAGGCCCCAGGAC
>NW_009728292.1:2465-3266 GCF_000703405.1 Apaloderma vittatum | reverse complement strand
ACCCCTCAAGGGGTCACATCCCCCAGGGTGGGCACGTCCCCCTCCCCATCCACCACGCCTGACCTTGGAGACGAAATGCAGGCTGTGTTCTCCGACCTGGAAGCAGACAGAGAGGGGCTGGTTGGTGATTTACCCCGATGTGGCCGCCAACTGTCCTTGCTCCATGGGCAGCGGGTCGCCTGGGGAAGGTGTGGGGTGGTCTCCAGTTCTCTCACCTGCAGGATGGGCTGTGCCGAGGCGATGCGGCAATCGGCAGCACCCCAGTCCTCGCAGCTGCGGTACACCCCCTTCTCCAGGATGTACTGCTCGCCTGAGAAGTTGGTGCCCCCATAGGCCACCCACCTGTCAGGAAAAGGTGGGTGCTGGCTCAGCCACCCCCTCCTTGCCCGTCCCCACCCTCTCCCCCGTCGCCGCACTCACACGCCGCTCAGCACGTGGATGGACTGGGAGACGCGGCCGTAGCCCGCCTTTTGGGAGCCCCTCGCTCAGCTCCACGCTTGGACCCTCCTCAAAGTCCATGGCCTCGAAGAGGACCAGCGCCGGGTTGGAGAAGTCCTGCGAGGAGAAGGAGCCCCCCCTCAATGCTGAACCCCTCGATCTGTCAGGGGGAAGGGGCTACGGGCCAGGTGCTCTCTCCACACATGCAGCCGGGGTCTTGCCTGGCCTTGGGGACCCCAGGGAGGGTGGGAGCGGCTCTGGGCACACAGAGCTCTGTGCGTGATGATTTTGGGGGATCTCGGGCCATGCTCAGCTGCCTCACGCAGGCAGGGAAGGTCCTTTGGGGAGATGAGGATGGGACCG
>NW_009728292.1:1236-2384 GCF_000703405.1 Apaloderma vittatum | reverse complement strand
CTCCTTCCTGTAGCCACCCCAGTGCCTCCAGTCCTGGTACTCCCCTTCCTCCAGCAAGTACTGGTGACCGCGGAAGCCCTCCTTCTCGTAGCCAACCCAGCTGCGGCACAGGCAGAAGCAGACAGTGAGGTCCCTGAGGGATTTCCATGTGCCAGGACAACACAGACACCAGCCACACTGCTCCAGTGCCACCCTCTCCCCTAAGCTGTCCACAGCCATCCCACAGCCCCTTTCCTGGGGGTGACCGTCACCTTCCCAGCCTGCTCCAGCTGGGATGCCCACAGCGTGCCACTCACCAGCAACCCAGCACCTGGAGGTCCAGCACGTGGAGGGAGCCCACGGTGGTCAGTGCTGGCCCCGGCAGGCTCTTCAGGTCGTAGATGTCTCGGCTGATGGTGAAGCTGCGGCCCTGGAAACCTGCAGCCTCGTAGAGCAGCACCTGGGGACAGGGCAGGGTGAGCACGGTCCCACGGCCACCCTGGTCCCGCGGCACTGGCCCCAAGCTCACCTCCGCTCACCGGGTCTCTCCACAACAGGGCAGCCCTGGAAGAGGAAGGAGCCCTGGTGAGGCTGGGGTGGCAGGAGGGGACAACATAGGGACATGTGATTCCTCCCGCCTTTAAATCCTCAACTGTTTTATGGGTCATTTTATTTCAAGAACAAGCTCTTTTGGACTTTTTTTTTGCTTTCCTTCACCACTAACCCACAGCAGCACTTTCCACAGCTACGTTTCACACACAATACTGTGATTCCGATGAGCTCCACACTGAGATCCCACTGCTCTGAACCAGGAACTACTGCGAGATGCTGTCGCCTGGGGCTGGATACAACCCCAGCACCCCAGTAACCAGCACTCACCAGCCTGATGGGGTGCATGGAGCAGATGGATGGGTCCTTTGCTCCCCAAGCCTTTAAACTGGGGTACCCGCCCGGCTCCAAAACGTAGGGGTCATCGTCGAAGAAAGGTTTGGAGTAAACCAGCCACCTGGAGAAGAAGGGGAAAGCATCACTCCAACCCCTGCTGGAGCCCACCCAGCGCCCACCTGACCCCCCCGGTTCCCACTCACAATCCCGAATGGACGATGATGGAGGCGGCGGCGAGCGCTTGGCCCCGGGTGCGGGTGTCCTCGGCTGAGTCGGTGAACGTC
>NW_009728292.1:736-1066 GCF_000703405.1 Apaloderma vittatum | reverse complement strand
CCCCCCGCGTGCAGGAGGCGATGCGGAGGGGCCGGCTGCCGCGGGGCTGCCCGCTCTGCCCGTACGCCGTCCAGGGATCGTCGATCTCCACGTCCCCCTCAGCCAGCACGCACTTGCGCCCGTGAAACCGTGGCTTCTCGTACATCACCCACCTGGGAGCAGGATGGGAGCAAAAGGAGGGGAGGAGGGGAATCTTGCTTTTACCTGCAGGTGTCAGGAGCCTCGGGGCAGAGCATGGGTGGAGACGTCCTGCCACCGCCACAATGCCGCGCTGCCGTAATTAGCACCGTTGGGACGGTCACTCTGGATCCCCAGGCTGGGACTTGGCCA
>NW_009728292.1:0-653 GCF_000703405.1 Apaloderma vittatum | reverse complement strand
TGGAGATGGTGTGAGACAGCTCCCAGGATGTGGCATCGGGGACATCACCCCAGATCTCCCGTTTCTGGCCCGCGAAGCCGGCCTCAGAGAAGAGGATGATCTGGGAGAGGGTGACAAAGCTGAGAAGTGCTACCACATGGCACTGTGCCCTGGCCGGCCAGCCCAGCCCGGCCCCGCCACGCGCCCTGTACCTTGCCGGGTCTCGTGTTGATCTTCTCCTTGTCCTCCTGCTGTGAACAGACGAGGGGACCAGCACGTGAGGAGCACGGAGCGATGTTGCCTGCACCAGCCATCTCCCCGCAGCCCAAGTGAACTGCAGCCTCACACGTCTGGTGTCTGCTGATCCCTCCCACCGCCCCGAGCAGCCACACCTCAAGCACTGCTGGGGATTAGCCTCCCTGCCTGTCCCCCAACCCTCCTGTCACCCACCCTGGGACTCTCCCATCATCCAAGGTAACGCCCTCTTTTCACTTGACCTGGTATCCTAATGTCACCCATCCTGGTACCCTCCCATCACCCATTCCAACTCCTTCCATGACCTGCCCTGGTGCCCTCCTGTCACCCATTCCCGTACCCTCCCATCTCCCATCCCAGTACCTTCGTGTCACACCAGGGGCTTTCATGGCCTCTCCGATGGGAAGCACAAGCCATGG
>NW_009728291.1:0-21018 GCF_000703405.1 Apaloderma vittatum | reverse complement strand
CCCCCCCCCCCACATGACCATTCTAGCTTCTAGTGATCTGACCAAATCTCATTTAAAACTTCTTCCCTAGTTACCTTTTCAGCATGTGGAAATGGTCCTTCTGTGTATATCTGATGAACCTTCATTGTTTCTGTAAAATCTGCTCTGTTTGGGTCCTGGAGATAATTTCCTTCTAGTACAACTGTTTCAGTCTCTGAAATGATACCTTTTGCTACTTCTGGAAGAAACCTGAAATAGTCCTGTGACATTTTTTGGGGTGACCTTTCAACATTCAGAGCTGTCTTCCAAAGTTTATCCAGCCTATTCTTCCTCATAGATCTGCCCATACCAAGCAAAATACCTTTCCTAAAAGTTCCCTATTTGAATGTACAAGAAACCTCTTATAAACTAAAAATAATCTTCAGCAGAAATGAGCGTATTTTCAGTTTTGCCATGTAGAAGTCTCGTACAAGATCCACAATTCTGTGTTTCTTTTCAAGAACCACATATGAGAATTTGTGAAGGACCTGGGTTTATGCAGTGCTGCATAAAGTGCCATTATATTTTTTTTTTTGGAGTTTTTTTGCTCTTCAAAGGAAAGGAATATGTTGTTCCCAGTCTTTTTTTAGGAAGTTTGATTCGTGTAGTTAGATGAATACTGAACCTTACTGCTACATAATTGAATTGCTGGTGCAGAGCTAAGTGTGGGATTTCTAGATTCACACAAGCTAATAAACCAGACAAACCACTTTGAATTCAAAGCTTAAAAGGCTCAGGGGGCATCTCCAATATAAGTGTACCTGTATTTCTTTATTTCTTTCAGGAGCACACATGCTAGTTCTTACAGTGCAAGGACAGTGTTAACCTATGAACAGAAAGGACTGGGAGCAGAATTTGATTTACTGCAAGGAATTTAATTTCCCAAGGAGAGCTTGTTACTTTACCTAGTGATGCCAAAGTCTGTAACACATTTTCTCTATGACTTGTATGTAAAGTTAAAAGTGTGTCAAAGAGATAGAGATGATACGTCCAGAGAGCCTCTTTTTATTTGTTTTCCTGTAAGAGATTTCTCCTTCCTAATGGGTTTCACAGCAAATATCTTTTTAGACTAATTCACATTTCTTTGTGCTTAATTTCTTATTGACAGCCCGTTTGCTTTGTCATCAGAAAGCAGTATTGAAAATAGCAAGTTCTGCTCAAGGACTTTAAAATGCTCTGTGGTATTATTTGTATTCACAAAAATATTCCAATACTGGCAGACTTAGCCATCCCAAACCTGATCCACCAGCCTCCCAGGTGGGGAAGGCTCTTTCCCCAGCACAAAAAGCTGTCACTTTAAATCACTACAGGTCTTATTCTACTGTATTTCCCCCTTGTTTGGAGAATTTTCCATTTTTAAGACGAACACAACAGATAGAGTGTCCCTCATTCCTAAACATGAGCAGAAATTCTGTACCTCTCCCTAGGGTGAAATCCTGTACCTCTCTCCAGGCTGAAATGACCCCTGATGCTTGGTCAAGCCAGCACCTTCCTGAAGCTTCACCTCCCTCTCTCCAGCTCCCTGAGTAGAAGAGAAGCTTCCACTGAAGACACATGATGCTCTCTCTGGCCAGTCAGAGATGTATAACAGCCTTGGCCATGAAACAAAGACATTTCATAACAATAACTTCTATCTGGTCCATTTCCTGATTATGGTAGTTTTGCCAGTTTTTCTCTTCTCTCTTTTAAAAAATAAAATAAAATAAAAATAGTTTCATTGTTTCCCTGTTAGCTAAGAGAAAACATGATCCAAGTCAGAGTCCCTTTGCTTTAGACATGCTAGGGATGGAGCAGTCTATCAGGGCTCACAGATATCATCTTCCAACCTCCTTGTTACAGCTGGCCCTTCTCCCACTGAGGGACTGTTGACTAAAAAGCTAGAGCACCAAAGCAACTTCTTCCATGTCCTGAGGTGTCCTGGGCTTTTCTTCTCTACAAAGCGTGTTTGAGTTCAGGCAAGCATCCCTGTGCTAGTGTTTTATGTCTGGCAAGTCTTTCTCTGAATAAAAGCCCATACAAGCTGAGATTGCACAAGTCTCCTTGGACTTTCTCCCTGTTACTTAAGGTCTTTTGCTTTCCATCCAGCTGTAACCTGTTATTCATCTAGCTCAGACTGGTGGTAGATCTCAAGCAGATTGAGATGAACGGTACAGTAGGTGTGTTGCATACGACCTTCAGAGTGCTGAAGGTGATTCTGTTTGGACTGACACATCAAACCCCCAACCAGCCCTTTGGGATGTGAGGCTGCCTGAGGTATGTGTGCTTCAGAATAGCCTGACCCTGAGCCTTCTCTCCCATTTGATGTTCCCAAATAGAAGCTGGAATAGAGAGAACCACCAGTGCCCTCTCTGTGGAAGTCCCTTGGATGATCCAAGTCCACATTAGATTTATTTAGAAAGTTTTTTCTAAAATTTTTGTTGATTCTTTTTCTTCTCAGCTCCTTGAGCCCTTTCTTCAGTTGAAATGTGTTAGTAAATTCCACTTGAAAAAGGTTTCCCATTTTTTATCAACTCAGTATGTTGATTAATTTCTGAGTGCAACTTGTAAGTCAACAGCTGAGTGTGAGAATCTGTGACAACAGAGCAGAGGTAGAAGAATCACTTCTTAAGGGTTTTTTTGAACATTTCGGCCCTAAACTTCTAGTGTTGGTCATTGTTAAGGAAAGGATACATGCCACATTAATCTTTAGTCTGTCTCAGCGCAATTTTCTTAAGTTCTTTTTTATGAAGTGGTCAAAATTGTATTTATTTTAACAGGGCTTTTCAATCTGCTCAGACACACTTCATGCTGCCCCCAAAGACTTGGTCGTATTTCTGTTTTTTCTGGGAAGCTATGGAATTTTGAGCCAGTTCCTTTTTAGAGAGCTCCAACAATTGTTTAGATCTTGTTTTAATTATTTTCTGGCCATTGTTGAGTTTTGTGAGTACCTCCATTATTTGTTCCAGTTTGATTGCAGATATCAGCTCAGCCTTTCTCTCCCGGGAGACTTGATTCCTCTGCTGATATTAGCCTGCCTGATAGCCAATATTCTTAGTGCGTAAGATGGTTTTCACTTTAAAAGGAAATTGGTGACAGGTATTTCTTCAATGCAATCATGTTTGCTTATGGAAAATGTTTGCAGAGACCTACGGTAATGAGCCAGGAGTAAGTATCATCACTCATAATGCCATGTTTCTTCTCATTGTACCCCTTTTTGGTGGTTTTATTTTTATAGGTGCTCTTTGTGGTATTATCACCCTGTCACCACTTGTTTTTGTCACTTGTGCAGACACGTGCAGGCCTACCAAGCCATGAGCAGTGTTTATGGTGTGTGTTCAGTTCCCAGCCAAACAACCGAAGAGAACTTAGATTTATGTCACATAGATGAGTTATATAAACACTAGGTTCTGCTGTTAAACAGAAGAAATTTTTTTCTGCTCTCCCATTTATCCTGAATAAAAGGCTGCTACAAGGTCCATCAGCTTCAGAAAGGTTTGAAAATGTCATTATCCCAAAGATACTACCCTTTGGAACGTTGAATCTTCAAGCAGAATAATGAGAGAGATTTGGGCTCCATCCTAGGCCTTCATCCGGATCTGTTGTGTGGATGTCAGTGTCTCAGGCTTAATATGCTATATTTTCCCATGCAAAGATACTGAGATAGCAGTAATTAATTTTTAGATAGTCATAAAGCTATAGATATCAGTGTCTACAAAGTATATTTGGGTATCTTACTGTAGACAATCTAGAAGTACAAAATTAAATTAATTAATCAGAATGGTGGCAGGTAGACTTTGTAGCTTACAAGCAGATACATGTGGGATTTTTCTTTTTTTTATTTTTCCCCCTTTTCTTTGGACTGGAGAAGATACACTACAGACTTCAGAGGTGACTTCTTTATGAGCCTTCAAGTCTTTCCCTGTTGAGCTTGTGAGAAATCAGTTCTGCAGTATCACTTCACCTGAAGGAAGTACCTTAAAAGTCCCTTCCCTCCCAAAATATTTTAAGGTTCTATGATTCTATGAAGTATTCCAGAGAAATTTGATGGATCGGTCTTTGTATGTATTCCCTTTGTATTTAAATATTCACTTTTTTCTAGATATGTAGGATAAGTATATAGCTCTCAAAAAGAAATGAATTAAAACAACTCAGCTAGGCAACAGGTAAACAACAAGGTCATTAAATGCACAACTGGAGTAGTTCAGAAACTTGGAGTAACACCTTTACTTTAGTGAAAGTGTGAGTGTGTATTGTGAGGTAATGATACCAGCAGTGTCCCCTCAGTAGTGCTTTCTCTTGTGACAACAAGAATAAAAAGAAATTAATATACGGCTATTTTTCTAATGGCAACAGGCATTCTCTTCAAGTTTCTACCCCAGTGCTGACCTGAGGGTTTGGCCAGCTGAATGCTGATCCTTTGCCCTCAGAGATTTGGCAGAAATGATGTGGGGCAACCTCCCACCAGGTCAGAGCTTGCTCTGCTCTCGCAGCCACGTCCTTGCTGGTGACCCTTCCATCGCTGGCACCAGCACGCTCCCCTCTGTGCTGTTTCTCTGGGGTCAGCATGACCTGGACTGTGACCACAACAACTTCTGACTACCCCTGCCCCTTGGCCCCATATAGGCCCTTTGTCACTATAGCTGATATTTTTTCTGCTTTGACCTGGCAGGTCATTTTCTTGATGAATCTCTTCTCTTGACCCTTCTTCTCTGTTTGCTTGGTCTGAACAGACATATTTCAGCTCAGCTAATGAATGATGGAGGATGATGTTTTGCCTCCAGCTCGCTGATAGCTCTGGTTCCATCCTTAATGCCTGCTTGAGGCTCTAAACTTTCCCTTTAATCCCTTTTCTTTCTCCTGTGAATGTTTTAAATTTCCTTCCATTTATTTTTTTCCAGATCTTCAGCTTTACATCTTTTCCCTTTTCTAGGATGTTCTTTTCGACCACACTGTAAATTCTTTCTTTGCCTTTATTGTTCTCTTTGTCTTCTTCAAGCCCACAACCAGTCGCCCACCCATTCTGGGGATGGCTCTGAAACATCTTTCTTTCTCCTCCAGAATTATCTTCTAAAGGAAACTGGATCTGAATCAACACCCACCTTTTCCCAGGGGGACAGAACACATGTTTGAATTTCAATCTTTTTCTATCTTTTTCTTTCAGTGACATTTCTTGTGGTAACATCTCCCAAAACACAGAAAAGTTTTTCTAATCTGTCTTCCCTAATTGTTTTCAGACATAAATTATACATTTTAAAACTCACAAGTCATTAGTAATTGAAGGAACTTTTGGCATGTAAAAAATGGTGTTTAAATGCTGAGAGGAATCTGGCAGAACAGTACTACCCTACCTTTCCAAATGTTGCAAGATATTCTTGGCTTATTGCATATTATATAACTGAACCTTTAAACACGGATTATCTCCAGTGATTGTTGTCAAACTGCAGTGATGAATTAGCTGAAGCTGATGAGATGCGTTTGCAAAAGGAACAGACCAAGAGAAAAGTAGCCAGGCTGTTATGGGAATAACAATGTTCTTAAAGATAAGTAAATAATACATCTGATCCCATGTTTATTGTTCTCTTGGAATGATTCTTCTGACTTCAGAATAAACAGAAACTTCATTTACATTATGGCTGTCTGCTTTTCATAGGGCTAACTAAGGACTTCGGCCTGTGAGTATAGCAAAGCAATTGGCCAAAACTGAGGTCACAGCAAGATAAAATATCTTTAGTTTTCTGTTGGAATTCCTGCTGTACAAGCATTTTCTGACTGATGGAGTCAGTATAACTCTTGTTTTCTCTAAGACTCTTTCTGACATCAGGAGAAGACATACTGTAGAAGCAGTGTTTTTATGCCTTGGTTTGCTCATGCATTGTAAACAAATGGTGCTTCAAGATTTTAGGCTTCAAAAAGAATAAAAGAATGTATTTGGATGAACAGTATCACACTCCTTGTAAGGATATTTGTGCCCCTTAAGCTGACTTCAAAAATTCTTTTAAATATGGGAACATTTCACCTGATTTCTTGACATCATTAGAGGCTTATGATTTCTGGGAGGAGAAAATTATAACCTAGTTCTTGTGTGAATACTTAATAATCTGATCTTTTATGAATATTTAATGTACAGGCTAAACATGAATCCAGCAAAAATTTCCATTCCTGATGGTGAAATTTTGTCCTTTTTGTAAGGCACAGCTTGCCAAAGAATGTGGTGAATTCTCCGTTGCATACAGTCTTTAAACCAGACTGAACGTCTTTCAGAGAAAGATGCCCTGAGTCAACCACAAGTTATTGGAACTAATTTAGGAGTTGCTGGGCAACCTCCTCTGGGCTATACTCTACAGATGTCAGGGAAGGTGACTGCAAAGTTTTCATATGATCTTAAAATCTACAAATATATGACTGATCTTTGAAATACCAGGGTCTTTGAAAAGTTTGTCTTTTTTCATCATGGAGGTTTTAAGATCTTTGATGTGCTAATGATCAGAGTCATCTGGCCAGATGATAAATCTCAGATGAAAGAAGTAGATGGTTAGTTAAGACTTTTTGCTCACCTCTGCCTTATAGCCACGGCACATCTTACTAACTTCCTTAACAAACAGAGTGTGTGTTCGTGGGATTGGGCATGATTTTAATCGCAGTTCAGTAGGAAGATGTTTTCCTGTTTTATTAAAGCTCTCTTGATTTTTCAAAACATCTTTGTTCTTCATGGAGCTGAAACTGTATCAGCCTCACACCTTCTTCTGGATTAAACTCCAGAGTTTAAGGCTCTGGGATCTTAATGCTCTATCCTTGTTCTGGGTCAGATGGAGTGGGAGACTGATCTTCAGTCTTCCAAATCTTTCAGAAAGAGTTGGGCTGGGAACTAGGGACTATTCCCCAGCAAAAGTCCATCTCCTTCTTGTCTGGAATAGCAAGTCTGTGCTGGAGCCGTAAACTTTCCCTGGAGAAACTGGTCAGTGTTTTCTGGTGAAAATGTCACTTCTCACAATTCAGTATTTCTTGGCAAACGCCCTCCCCTCCCAAATAGCAAATAGTAGACTCATGACTGAGTCTACTAACAATGATTGTGAAAAAAAGAAACTCTCTAGAGAGAGATCACTTGAAGTTGTGATGCTTTAAGGATCTCAGAAGCTTTGTGGACCACCAGAGATAGTTAATCATAACAACTGTGAAGGCCAGGATGGAAACACTATCAAACTTAATGCAATGCAGAATAGAATACCAATAGTGTCTTCCCTTATAAGTGTTCAGAAGTATTTAAATAAATACATTTATATACTTTTAAATCAGAACTTTCTACAAATGCTAGTGTATACATAGGGAAAAAAAAGAACAAAATTTTTTCTTCTCAAAATCAGATTTATTATGTGTAAACAAATGTCCTTCCCAGTCTGTCTGAAGCCGGCAGTGCTAAATTTTAACTTTGCAGAAAGTATTTAACATAATGTGTGTAAATATTATGTTAAAGGTTTCATGTCCTATTTTGAACAGTGGCAAAAATTTCCTTTCAGCCTTTAGGTTTTCCACTAATTTTTTTCATATTAAAGTGAGCAGTCTAGAAAATCCTGCTGATCAGATCTTTACTGAGCTTTATTTTAATGTAGTTTAAGTGGATGCAGACTCCTGGTTGTTCTTTTTCTATTTCTTCATATTTTCCCTCCATGTCTGAAATATTATACAGGAGATTGAAGTTCTTGTGGCATTAACATGAGAGTATCAAAATGGGCCAAAAAATAAATATTGTAAAAATATGTCATCCAAATCAAATACTGTGAGAACGAGAGGAACTGGAGAGGTTACAATTGTGGTTCAAGGTTTTACATGCAAGGTACCTCAAAAGTTAACTAAATACATTTCATATGGATGTAAAATGCAGAGGAAATGTGTTAAGTATCTTCCCTTGGTGATGTTTCAAGCCTGGCTCAAATATCAACCTTGGAGGTCAAGTTCCCTTGTAGTTACCTGTGGGGTGATGGAAATAGGCTCAGATCCTTTTCTCCCTTCAGCAACAACATCCACCTGGAAAAAAGGCAGAGGATCATGACAGCACAACACAACACCTTTATGGTCATCTGCAGTCAAAACCCTGAGGGTGCCCAAGAGCTATACTGGAATATTTGGAGCCTTTAGGTTTCCTTACACTGGGCAAAAGCTTTGGCTACTGTCTGGTCATGGTGCTTAACTGTGTAATTGTCTTAATTATGCTAAATTGCACTGTGGAGTCCCTTAACAATTATGCGGGTTAGCAGCAGTATTAAATGACAAAAATGACATTAATGTAATCGTAGCATTGTCTAGCAGAAGCATGAAAGTCAGTAAATTCCAGAGTCTGCAGAGGTTTCCCGTGAGGAACCCCTCTCACCATTGCACGCTCTGGCATCTGCCTGTGACCTCAGCAAAGGGCGTGATTGTTATACCACTGATTATGGAAAGAGTCTTTGCTTATGAGACAGCTCTACCAAAATGCTAACTTTGAAATATTGACTAAGTAATAAATGTTTGGGCAAACAGCTTTCACCTAGTGGCTTACATCAAAGTGATGACGCTGGCTATCAGAACTTGACTGTAGAGTTTCCAGCTGGTTTTGGGTATAACTGTGAAATCTTACCATTATTGTCACAGAGCTAGTTCAGTTCAACAGTCCAGGACAGTTTTCGTGAGCAGGTAATTTTCAGGGTGCATTTCTGATCAGCTGTTTGACCATATTGCTTTGCCTGGGAGCCAGGGACATAGAGCCTTGAAACAAGAGTCTCAGCAGTGAAAACCAAGGAGGAACTTGTACAGAAATGCTGGGGGATAAAAATCTCAAATTTGTTTTCAAGTAGTTTCCAATTGACTCAGATATTCCAGTCAAGTCTCATTCTTCCCCTATGCAAGGCCACAAAGCTGCCTGTGGCAGCCTTCCTGTAAAGATGCTTTTGGGAAATGTGCAGTTACTCCTCCTTGTCCAGAAGGTCAACCTGCTACAACAAATCCAATGTGGCAAAGAGGTAGCTTCCTTCACTGTTGCACTGTTTGCAATATTATCTCTTTTAGTATAGAGCATATCAATCATATTTAAAAGCTTAAATATTCTAAATTTACTTGTTTAATAGACAATAATATATGTTATATTTGTGCAGTAAGCTGTGACCAACAAATGTGGCTCTTCTGCTTTCCACTCCTTTCAGCAGGGCTTGTGTCTGAAATCTGTATTGCCTCAACCCCTGTGATCAGCAACAAGAAAGCAAAGACTGTAACTCAGATGAGCAACCAGACACTGGCATGAACTTCAGGGAACCCTCGAAAGTTACAGAACCAAGTGCCAGCTTTTGTGCCGTACTGTATGAAGGTCAAAAAGAGGCTGTACATGGATTATTTAAATATTTGACCAGCTTCACCATGAAATAACATTAGGAATGAACAGAAGCTAGCTTGTTCTGACTGAGTATTCATGTTAGGGTTCTCTAAGGGGTTGGGTAGCTAGCAAGACTACTACATGCCTATTTTTAAAAAGCTGGTTATAGGTAATGTGTATGAAATAACATGGCCCATCAGTGAATCTCATTTTAAATATTAGTAGAACATTTGTGCTTGTTGTCCAAAAGTGCTGCTAAAATCTGGAGCAAGGCCCTTAAGGTAAGGTACTTGACTGTCTCTGCCAGTGAAACCATTTGTAGAAACTACGATTAATTTATATTATGTAAAAGTAATAAATCGTGGAGAAATATTTTCTCACTTAACCATCTATGGAAAAATCAGTGCATTCCTCTATTTATGTTCTGGGTAACCTACAAATTAGTTCCTCAGGTATTTATAAGCATAGCTCAGTGTGTGGGATTTGCTGATAAACCCTCCTGAATTCCCCAAGTAAGCTAGCTGGACAGACCCTGCACAGACTGAAGAATTTGACACTCCTAAAGGCTTAAACATTCCTAGAAAATTTTAGATTCCCATATAAATTGTATTTACATTTTTTAACAGTGTGAGTGTATCCAAGATGGGCTCTCTCTGGACAAGGTCTCCCATTTATCAACTGAATACCTACTTTTGGAGCAGTGAACAGGGCAAACCTCAGAAAAGCAAAGAAAATCTGTTTGAAAGGAAGAAAGAGGGGTATTTTCTTAAGATGGCATGCCTTCCTGCATTTAAAGTCATATCTTATAGAACATATGGCCACAGTGCAACATGTGGTTGGTTTGAACTTGGCATCCTTTGGTAAATAAAATCAAAATGAACGATGAGCATTCCTTTAATTTCAAATTCAGATCTAAACTCTCCAGATTCTGGGGAATTGCAGTCCCAAGGTTATGATCAATAAGCTGAAAAAGAAGGAACTGTATGGAAAGCTTCAAGATTTTAGATTTTCAATTGAGGACATCTCTACTATTGAAAAAACCTTCCATATATAATCTCCTCAAAACCAACTAACAATAAAACCTACAAAGACTTACAAAAATGTATGGAAAAATGACTGCTCTCTTTCTATCTGTTGGGTTTTCAAAAAACGTCTGTCCTTAACTCACACTCAGTAGTGCTTCTGAAAGCACTCAAGTAAAACTTTGCAGTTAAACTGCTTTATCAGCTAAAATTATCTGTAAAAAAACCTTGAGGAATTTTCTGGTGAATAAAATATTGTACTGCAAATATTTGCTCTGCTTTACCCTGGCACTGTTCCTTCTCTGAACCTATTGACAATGTGGTGAGAAAGATACATTATCGTTTAGAGCTGTGTCTCAGTATGTATTCGTTACAGAATACCTTAGAGCAGCAATTCCCTAAAAAATGCATTTGACTCTTTGGTATGAGCAGAACAGTGTATCAGCTCTATTTCTTTGCAAAATACCTTTACTGCAGACACAGATCACAGTGAGTGCAGCTCGCTTAAAGCCTGAAAACTTTCTCTGATCCCAGCATTACTCAGCTTTCACACTTCCCATGTCCCTCAGTTGCACATCTGACAGTTACACTTGTTGAAGTTTAAAGCGGGGCTGGCCAGTAAACTTTGACAGATGCTCAGGGTGATCCTCCAACCACCCTCCCAGGGGAAAATAACAAGAGAACCATGGAGTGACACTGTGACGTTAGAAAAACAACTTGAACACTTTAATGAAAAATAAATAAATAACAGTACTAACTGTAACAACAAAGACGTCAAACCATATATAGATATATACAGGTATGCAAATATGCTCAAAGATACAAAAGAAGACCTTGATATGGGGAACCACATCTCCCAGATGACAACAAGATGCCAAGCAGGAAAAAAAAATGGGAACACCTGTGCTTAAAGTCCCAATGATAGTCCAAAAAAAACCAGGAAAGGAGCTGTGCTGCTCCCACCCAGGGTGAGGAGCATGGGAAGAAAATCCCATCCTTCCAACCAGCAGCACAGAAGGAGGCAACAAAGAGCTGCTGGCAATCCTTCCAACACAAAAGGCCCCAGGGCCCTCTTTAGGGGCCCTTATATACTGAGCACCATGGGAAGGTACACTGTGATTGGTTCATTTGGGTCACCTGACCAATCCTCTCCTCCCCATAGGCACAGCTGCTACCCTTCCCTATTAGGATTGCCATATGTGCCAAACAGTCTTGGAGAACTTTTATGCTGGTGCTCCCAAACCAGTCCAACACGTATCAAAAAAAAAAAAAAAAAGAAAAAAAGAAGAGAAGTTATCCATTGAAAAATTCATTTACATTAAAGTTCATTATAGGTATATCTGGGGAGGGAGTACGGATTACGAGCCTTGCCAAGGTCCCAAATAGATGTATCTTAGGCAGCCTCATGCCTTATTTCTATTGCAGTTTTATGTCTTTGTGTCACTTTTTGAGTATCTGCTGTGGCATGTTGTTTCCTACGGGCTCTCTGAGAAAGATTAGAGCTTTACGATCTGAGCTCTCTCTTGCTCTGCCATTCTCAAAACTTAATTTTAAAGGGCTCATAGATTAATTTATTTGTTTGTAAGAGCCGTTCCCTTGAGAAAATGAGCTGGATTCATATCTCACACTCATGCAGATCTGAAGTAATAGCCCTCGACTTAGAAATCACTCCTGTTTATGCTGCTGTAATAAACCAGGAGTTGGCTACTGTGTTCTTCCCAGTCATCATTTTAATTCCAGCACATACTTGCATGTGCTCTGCAGTAAAATTAGAAAAAAGAAACATCTGGCAAACAAAACAATTACCAAATAGATGTTGCCCATTGGCCCTGATTTTACACTCAGGATATTTAAAACAAATGTTCTGGTGCTATTGAGATCTTGACATGTTTGTGTTTAGCTCGTCGGGTCAGCTGAAATTGTCTGTGTTCACAGTGATCCCTGATGAGAGATGCTTTGAGTCACAGATTATTTAGACTATTCTCAGTATGGGGTACAACTCAAAGCTCCTTAGCAGCGTGACTCTCATAACAATGATATAACCCAACAGCAGGTCCTCTGACCTGCCAACACGCCCGTCACTTCCAGGGAATTTGTGTAGCGAAACAAAATATTTGTGAACTAGTGGGAAAACAGGAGTCACCTGCAATGAATCCATCTTTATTTTAAGGACAGGCAGCACTCTGTGGCCTGTTGTGATTTCTAGTGTATGGCACCAGGGGTTTGTGTGGAAATGGACCACATCTCAAGAGATGCCAACATTTTCTTTTCTTCTTGTCTCCCCATTTGGAGATGAGAACATGCCCAGTTTCATTTGGCACCTTTTGTTCCAGTATTGCATTTTAAAGGTGTTAAACACTGACAAATTATCCAGTAAAGTCCATGGAAGAGACTCACAAATGATTCAAACTGGCTTTTTTTGCTGTATCATGTCAAAGACATATGTGTACGGGAAGCAGGAGGGAGAAGAAAAGCGTGTCTTTGGTTGAGGGCTGGTATTCTCCAAAATCCTTTGACAAGCCCAGGGAAGTAGTGGAGTCATGGTCCCTGGAGGAGTTTAAGGAGAGGCTGAATGTGACACTTAGTGCCATGGTCTAGCCGATGTGATGGTGTTCTTCACCAGAAACAAGCATACATGCATGCTCCAACCTACCCGAGACTTGCCCATTGTTGCTGAACCCATTTCTCCCTCCATTCCTTCTTTTCTTCCTTTTCCAACACAAAACATTCCTGGTAAATCCAGCTTCTCCAGACACAACCCTCCTCTCCCCTCATCCCAAGAGACTGTAGAAAATTGCTCTTCCTGCTCGCCCAGCCTGAGATCAGTTTGCCCTTGTTAACACACACACAGGAGCAGGCAGCTGGTGTGTCCTGCAGAAAATACTTGACTTTCCCATGAGTGATTGACTCCTCACATGTAGGACACATATTTGTCTGTAGACAGTCCACTTTTTCCTTCATCTCTGCCCTTTGTATGGTGCCTTGGAGACAGCCAAACCCACTGTCTAGAGGAGTCTGTACTCATTAACTCCTGGCTTTATAGCATGCTTAGTGACGTGGTTTAGTGGTGGACCTGGCATTGCTAGGTTAACAGTTCAATGATCTTGAAGGTCTTTTCCACCCTAAATGATTCAATGATTCATGACACCCTCTCTTTCTTTCACTGGCCAGCTGAGGCTGGGTTCTGAACAAGAGCCACAGCAATATGGGGTGTTGTTCAGATTTTTTTTGTCTTTACCAAAATGTTTTCTCCATTCAGAAAGCACTAAGTCAGTCTTGGTAGACTTGTAGGGGCTTCAGCCCAAAAAAAGCAAAGTGTTCAGCCACAGCCAGTCAGAATGACTTTAGTAGATGTGTATTCTATCAGAACACGCAAATTTGGTCAAAATGAAACAGATCAGAAAGCATACTGATTTTGTCAGCACTTTAGTTTAAGAAAATACAAAGGAGGAAGTGTTTTGGTCCTGTTGAAATGTGCTGGTTTTAAAATACTGCTAGTCTGGTTTTGTTTTCATTTCAGTGAAAATTTTCTTGGCATTTTAATATTATATTGTTTTTTCCAACAAAATCAAAGTAAAAATCAGAAAATAATTAATCTTCTGTGTTGAATTCTGATGCTTGCAGGTTTAATTTTAAAAGAAATGAAAATATGTACCTGACCAGCAGCAATTAGAACTTGTTTCAGCAGAGATCTACACTAAGCCAAAAACCCTAGTCAATATCCCTACAATGTCATATCATGCAGCTTTGTCTAGGGAAAGTGAGACTGCAGGGGATTCAAATAACAAATTAACACGGAATCATCATGAGTAATTTAACTTTTGAAATGAGATATTTTTGCATGACCAAAGATACAGCTTGAACTCCCTTCTTTCCCACAACTGTCAAACATGTTTGTTTTTACAAGGACTGGGGTAAAATTCAGTTTGACTTCTCGATATCATCCATTTGGTATCACAAGTGAATGTAGCATAGATTCTGAAAAATTATTACCCGAACTCAAATTCCAGACTGACTTTCACGTCAGCTTTTTGCATTCTCCTTGAATTTCTCCTTACCTACCCTTTTATATCAAGATTTGAACACTTTTCCTAATTAATTTTTTTATCTAAAAAAACTACTGAAGAAAAAAATATTTCTAATTAAAATTTGTTGGTGTTGACAACATTTGATGCCTTCTGAGTGATCATTTCTAAGATCAGTTCTAAGAAAAACATTTGATAATTTTTTTTGGACTTCACATGAGGAAGGTAGACACAATCATATCATTAACAATGGAAAGTTCACATCGAATTCTTTTTATGTCATCACAGTAAAACCAGTCATTAATAATGATAATACATCAAGAAAAATAGTTTTATTTTTCTTAACAGCATGGCAGAGTATGGAAGAGTAAAGGACTGGAAATTCTGATTGAGTCTAAGAAATGTCTGTTTTCCTTAAAGTTAGAAAAATAAACCCCCAAACATTAGGGCAGTTCATCCAGAACCAGTAGTTATGTGTCATCCCATTAAGACTATCTGTATTAATGAGCAATTAAAGTGTAGTCACACAGATGTAAGTGAACATGATTAAGACCGAATACTCACCATGCCCCAGAAGGAATTTTGTATAAATTTGTAGAAGGAGCTGGTTGTTTACTTATGAACACACAGAGGATCAGAGTCAAAATCAGATTCATTATGTATTTTGATTCATGCATCCGGCTTCTGTTTAACTGAAAGAAAGAAAAGTTGTGATTTAATTAGTGGCATGAGCGTTGGACAACCCGATCCCATCAGCACTAATCACTCTCCAGGAAATGCTGAGCACCCTGTCTGACACGGCTTCTCCCAGAAATGATAACTATTTTGCAGGACTGAGCTCAGTACTGAGTATAATTGCTGCAAGAAGCTGTCATTAGCTGTGTTAGGGAGGACAAAACAGGGACAGGAGGGTTCTATTCTTGAAATGAGTGTGGCAATCAAGGGTCTCAAAGATTCCTCTCACTCATTAAAAGCAGAGTTTGCTGTTTCCATCCAATGCAGGCTCAAAGAACAAACTAGATTTTATTACAAAGGCAAATAACAGAGGATAACTCCAAACAAACAACAAAGTTAGATGCAAAGGGGTCAGGTTTGGAGAAGACCACGCACAGATGTTTTTGGGAATGAATATACACATGTGGAAGTAGCTAACAAAAGAGGCATGAAGGGCAACAGAGAGGGCCGTTGTGTTATTGCATTGTCTGCTTTCCAGGATGATTTTCCTTTGTAAACTCTGAGATATCGTAGATAAAATACAATTGGATATGTTTATTTATAAATCTTTGAGACTGTGTTTGCACAGTATTCCTGGCAAGGCAAGAAAGAGGGCATCACACATGTTTTCGTGTATATATATGTATGAATGGTAGTCCTGAGAAGGCAAGCAAGAGGGTATCACACATGTTTTCCTGTGTATATGTGTATGAATAAATATATACATCATTAGGAGGAAGGGTGCAGATATACCAAAAAAGCATACTGCCTAGTTGTGCTGTAATAAGTGACTTCAGCACTCATTCTTTCCTAGCTTTGTCTGAAAATCATCCCCTAATTTCTTGATCTAGCAATCTATAGGCTCCCAGATAAGCCGTGTTGCTCTTCCCTCGTACCAAGTACTTTAGCATTGGAATATTTCCCTACAAATCTGCTCTGGCTTGTAGTCCATCAGATCAAAGTGATCAGTCATTGACAACATTTGTTTATAGTAAAAAATGCCATAGCTTCATACCCAGATTTAGCCCTCATCACTTGGTGCTGTAGAAAAAAGACATTTTTAGATGCTCATTCCTAGCTCTCAAGTTATCAGAATTTACAGTTGTAATGTTCTTACAAACAGAGGAAGCTATTTTTGGTCAGAATGAAGGACTGTGATGGACCCAAGTTATTAAGGTCCCTTGCTTTATTAACAGGACGACAAAAAATAGTCCCAAATAAATACTTTAAAGCTCTCTTAAACATTCCTAAAATATCTCTTTCTGTAAGGGAAGGGGCATAAGCAGAGGGTGTGACGGGGTGGTGCAGTTTTTGTGGTACTCCTTTAGCTGCCTGTGTAATTCATACCGCTTGTTATGCACCCAACCCAAAGCCTGTCTGGTAACGACCTCTCCTCTCTCTGCCTTGTGCTCCTCACTCATCTTGCAGACAGGCACTTGCACACTTCATGCAGCAGAAGACACTCGGTGAGTAAAGTCACTGATGCCATTTAAACCACTGCAAAGTGGGCCGAGGTCTTAAAAGCTTAAGAGGAGAAACTGAACCGTGCAAATGTTGGTGTAAAAGCTTTCTTGTACAAACAAGAGCCACGTTCCAAGGATGTTGCCACCTTGGATTGCACTAAAAACAACACCACACCACCCCTGCTTCCAACTGCTGGATTATTTAGTCTGGTGAATCCTCAGTACAGGCAACCTTTATTTTAAACTTTGTACTTTACAAGTCCTGCAGGGTGGAGATTCCTTCTTCCACTAGAGCACTGTCATAGGTACATGTTGTATTGTTAAAATACAGATTTGAACACATTTAACTTCTGTTTTTGAAAAACAGTACAGAAGCAGCTAATTACAAGTTCCTTTTGCTCTCGGTGGAATAGACATATTCCATGCTGTTTGTTGGCCACTCAAAGGTAACAGTGATGAGACCAGCTAAGCTCCTCACTAGTTTAGGAGGACTAAAACTTTGACCCTGGAAAATTTTTTTGAGCAGAAATGTGTGTTTAAGGAACAAAGCCATGTGCCATGTATGCTGTTCCTGCTATAAACAGGGAGTCCCATCACAGTGCTATCAATTACAACAAAGAAAATGGAAACTGCCCAGAGTACCAGAGTGAACATCGAAAAACAACTCATGTCTTTTTTTTTTCGGATAAACTAATCTAGAGACTGGTTTCCCTTGAGTTTTTCTTAGAAGATGATCAGGTCTGTAATACAAATGTCTCTAAGTGAATTATTAGGCATAAAAAGGTCCAAAATATATGCAACAAGGACCCCAAACTGGCAATGGCTTGGAAGTAGAGGTGCATACTTATGGTGAGTGTCCCAAAGAAGACTGAAAGCATTTCAAACTTGAAAAAGAGAGATTTTGTTGAACACAGGGGGATTAACTTCTAAGGAGAGAAAACTCAACGTGGCTAGGGAAGCCAAAAGAGAAATAACAAGATTTCTGTGCCAACCGTGCACCAAACACTAGCACATGCATGTTGAAGATTAACTTTAAGCCCAATCCATATACTCCTCCAGAACAGCCTCTAATAGCCAAGATAGATAAATAAGCAACATTTAGCTCCAACACTCTCCCTGGAAGTGTTCAAGGCCAGGTTGGATGGGGCTTTGAGCAACCTGGTCTAGTGCAAGATGTCCCCTTGCATGGCAGGAGGGTTGGAACTAGATGATCTTCAAACCATTCTATGATTGTATGATTCTATAATTCTATGATTCTATGATATTATGGTTCTATGATGCTATGATTTCAGGATTCTATGAACTTGGTTCTGGAGGGAATCCATCCACATTTCTTTCTTTGCTAGCAGGCAGCGATGTGTCAGGCTGATTAACAAACCACCCAACTAATCATTGCCACAGCACCGTGGGGCTGGCAATCTAACACCCAGCGTGAAGGACTAACCTTGTTTATTCCTACTGATCACCTTCAACAAAACTCATGTTGAGGTGGGGGAGCTGTGAACATCCACCTACTGAAATTTATAGGAGCTGTCATGGTTGGCCAGTTTCTTCTTTGGAACAAAGGAAACTCCCCATTCAGACCTTCAAAACTTTAGACTGGCGTTTAATGTTGCCAACCGCATCCTTCCTGTCCCGTTCTCCTCTGCCTTTGGTGGTAAGCCAGGTATTGTTTGGATGATATACACCCAGTTCTGTTTCTTCAGCACTGAAAAGCCATCAACTGCAACGGATCAGCTCTTTCTTTACCCAAACCCATGGTATGCAGGGACTGATAATTCGGGTCATTTTCCTCTTCCATAAATCCTGTGGTATTAATGCTCACAGATACTGTCTGAAAATGGCATGGCAGCAAAGAGTCACCGTGTTCCTCCTGAGCCAGCAGCAGGGTCAATCAGTGCAAGAGGGAAAGGTGGCATCTTCTTGGCCTTGCACCCTTGAAATAGGCCTGAACAGCTCTATGGTTTTCCCCGTGCCTAAAAATTGCTTGCGGTCTGAAGTGTCCAGATTTATGTTTTCCAAGAGTTTGCATTCTATTTTACTCTAACTTTCCATCTTCTTTTCTGTCCCAGGACTTAGTCAAACCTGGGGTTTCTATCCTAGGGAAAATTCTGGCATTTCATATTCTGTTTCCACTGTCAGTTGGAATTTGAAAAGTAGGTTTAGAAATTCCAGCTTGGAAAAAAACCACGCTGCATCTACTGCCCATTACCTGAGCCACCCCCATTTGAATATAGCTGAAACGTGTTTGTCAAATTGTTTTTATTTCCTCTTTCTAACACAACAGAGATAAGATATTTTAAAAAGTTTTTGATTTGTTTCTTAAACAAATTAATAAAAATGTTCAGAATTATATTTATTTTGACAAAACAGTATTATTCTGACCAACAGACACATTTAGCCAGAAAGTTATAATCTAAGTCGAGTCCTTCCTTTCTTAATTTCTGCCAAATTCATTAACACAGAGATATAGAGGAGACCCACACTCTTCTTCTAAAAGTCTTTTTGTCACTGCAAAATGTTTGCCACAAAAATCTTATGCTGTGAATGAGGCCATTCACTGATTTGAGACATCGGCACTCTGACCTGGTAACAAAAGACTTCACAGAAAGTTGTTCCCAGTCAGAGGGGTTGCTACAGTTTAGGAAAAGGCTGGCTGTGGCCAAGATGCTCAGACTTTCTCACCTACAGAACTGCACTTTCACATGAAACTTTAACACTTAACACCACATTTAGGCTGCTATGCCACATTTATCCTATGGTCTGGAATGCCATGAAAACCCAGCCAAAATAATATACTTCTGCTTCTGTGAGAAATGCTATGTAATCAGAGATATTTCCCAGAAAGGGCTGCTGTCGTATTATACAAAAGCACAGTCGAGGTTTTTTTTTTATCCCAGAGGTGCCCTTGCCCTTGACCTCCGAAAAATGAAGGGGAGAAGGGTGGTCAGGAAAAATAGAGACTATGGCATGAGACAATTGCACAGCACTACAGTTACAATAATTTTCAAATAGCATAATGTTAAATGACATGAACAACATGCTAGAATTGCAAAACTGCAATCACTACTGATCTTTTTATTGGCACATACCTAGGTCATGATGTTACTTCCCACTAGCACAATGATTTTGCCTTATTTCTCCTAGAACTGAGAGAAAAGGCTTTAGCCTGACCAAAAGGAAGAAGATCCAGATGAGCCCTCTAGGCAGATTGCACGTCTTTATTTTTCCTAAAGGAAAGGATATTTAAGAAATCATCTATGAGCCATAATCATGAACTTAATCCAGGACATTCAGGTTAAATATTAGATAACTGCCATCACTACTGAATAGGATAGGAAAAAACCCCTTAACCTTGATGGAACAGGCTACCCAGAGAAGCTGTGGCAGCCCCCTCCCTGGAAGTGTTCAGGGCCAGATTGGATGGGGCTTTGAGCAACCTGGTCTAGTGGGAGGTGTCCCCATGCATGACAGGGGAGTTGGAAGTAGATGTTCTTTATGGTCCTTTCCAACCCAAACCATTATATGATTCTATGCATCTATTTCTGGGCTCTTCCCACTGAAAAAAAATGGAGGTGGAGAGGTGGTATTCTCTGCTATTTTCTGCTGTTCTCTGCTATTCTACATGTTCTTATGGCTTACAGGCTTTTGTTCATGAATCTTACAGACCAAACCCTCTCACACTAGCTCAGCCAAAGTGCCGAAAACAAATATTGATGTGACCAGAGCACGCGGTCACTACAAAAGAAACGCATGTCCATTAGTTGGCCAGTCCTTTAGCTACTCACCCGCCAGATCTTGAAACTCTCACAACTTCAAGGGCTGATGTGCGATAGAAAGGTGGTGCCCTTCCTGTCACATCTTTCAGCAAGGGATCCATGGACTTTCTCTGGAAAATGTTCCACATGCTGTTGTCTGTCTGTGCACCGATCACGTGCCATTATCTAGATGTCATTGGCTGGCATCCTGTCTCTAGGGTCTTTGATGGAAAAGGCCCCAAATGACCTTAACAGGTCAGAATCTGACCTTACTCGGTCAAAAGAGAGCATCTTTAATTTTTCTTGTTTCAGGTGTAGTCCCTGCTAAACACATGGAAGATTTATTTTAATAGTAATTATCTCTAGATGACAAAGATTGCTTTAAAAATTTCTCTAAACCACCCTTTTAGCCAAGGCACACTCTCAGTGTTTTCTCTCCATATATCTACATCTATTTTTGTGTACATACATGCACTTATATGTAGCATGAGATCACACACAACTGTGTGTAAGATAACACGCAACTAAAGTGCATGTTGATTTTGTCAGAGCCCAACTGTAGTACAGTAGGAGTTGATCTCACCACTCAAAAATCAGCTCTTCATCCAACTTTCTGTCCTACACAAATGCTATGTCACCTCCTGAGCCGTGCAGGATGGGTGATTGCAGCATCACAGTATCACAGTATGCTAGGGATTG
>NW_009728290.1:26753-42714 GCF_000703405.1 Apaloderma vittatum | reverse complement strand
AGATTTAGATTAGGCATTAGGAAAAAGTTCCTCAGTATGAGGCTGGTGAGACCCTGGCAGGGGTTGCCCAGAGAAGCTGTGGGTGCCCCATCCCTGGCAGTGCCCAAGATCAGGTTGGACGGGGCTTGGAGCGACCTGGTCTGGTGGGAGGTGTCCCTGCCCATGGCAGGGGAGTTGGAACAGGATGGTCTTTAAAGTGCCTTCCAGCTCAAACCATTCTGTGATTCTCCAAAAAACGGGACCTTTGAGCTCTACTTCAAGGCAGGGTGACAGGGGCACCCGCTGCGGGGCGAGGGGTCTGTTCCACCACAGCGGTTTGAAGACCGCAGGGCTTTTGCTGTTTGTGTTGGAAAAAAAAGAGACAAAGCCAAACAAGTGTTTTGGGTTTTGGGGTTTTCTCCCTCTTTTTCTTCACCACCACTTACAGGGCTGGGGCTTGCTGTGGCCTATGGTGGTGGGACGCGCTCCGCCTGATGGCAGCTCTTGCTGCTGGAGCATAAATCATTTGCTGCTGCAAGTTGTTTTTTTTTTTTTTTTTTCTAAACCAGCCTCAGTCCTCCTTGCTCAAAAAAAAACACCTCCAAAAAAGAATTCTTGTCTAGACCTGTGCTTTTAAGTCTGCTCTCTGCTTTAAAGTTGTGTTGGCACGGCTCTGTTAGCCAGGGGCTGGGCTGAGCCTCTCCCCCTCTTCTAACACGGGAGCCTGTCCCGGCAGGCCCTGCTGTAGATGTAAAGGGTTTGTATTTTTTGTTTGTTTGTTCAAGTCATATTATTCCTGGCATTGCTGCAAATCTCCAAAACAAAAGGTCTCTTGTGCTGGTAAAAATAAACCGAGTTTATTTGGCGATAGGAGGGCAGCTGTGTCGCTGCCTACCTGCGCTACCCAACCTCCTTGGGAGGAGATCCGGTTGGGGGGACTGGGGGTGCTGAAGGGTCACCCCAAGCGGGTCCCCAGCTCCCCGCTGCGGGGTTTGCAGTGAAATTTTTCAGAGTAATGGGCAAGAGGAAAATCCCGCTGTCCCCTCCCTTGGCTTTCTTCTTTTTTTTTAAGCTTTGTTTGCTTCTCTCCTGTGGAGAGCAGCTCTTAGCAAATCTGCGCCTGGTTAACCTCTGCTCATGAGAGAGCAGGACGTTTTAGGATCGTCTACCGCAGGATTCTAAGAAACTTGGGATACAGTGAGTTTCCGTACCTTTGTAGAAAGGACAGACTGTGACTCTTTCAGATACGTGTAATCCTTTTTGGGATTAGTGAAGTCAACCACTTTTAAGATAACAAAAGACCAAAGGGATGATGACTCTGTGGAGAAGCAGGCAAACCTTCCACTGAATTTCATAATTTTTTTTGGGGTAGTATCAGTTATGCCCATTTCTCCTACATTCTAAGATCGCAAGTTTGTTAAACGTGTTTTTAAGATTTCGGAACACTTCTTGACCCCGGCAGCACCTCTCTTTTCACTGAGACACAGACGGGCTGTGCAGAGTCAAGTAAAAATAGGGGATGAACAACCATGAGCTGAGAGGGAAGGCGTAAAGCACGGTCACGCGCACAAAGGTGACACTTCAGTGCTTCTCGTTAGGACCAGAAGGTGATATCCTGCGTTCTGAAGCACTTCATGCTGGATGAAGTAAGTGACGTAAAGTGTTAAACAGCACTTCTTCCCTGAGGCCTCGGGGTAGTGACCTGGAAGGTCGTGATTCACCTTCACCGATGAGGAGATCCCTGACTTTGGGTGGCACCTTGTGAGGCTAACGAATTCGCCGTGATGCAAGCTCCAGCTGACGTCGCGCCATGGCCTGATGCAAGAAGGTTCCCCCTCCGGCACGGCACGTGCGAGGGGTTACACGCCCGGGACAGCTGCCTCGCTTCGTTCAAGGAAACAGGTGGGTAAAAGCATCCACAAAAAAATAAAGCAACAAAAAAACCCCTAAACCGAGTGGTTCCCAGCTGTGCCTGTAGCAGGCGGGATGATTTTTGTATGTCCCGTTTATGTGTACAAGATCATCAAGCGACTAATTGCAAGAGGCAGCGCGAACGTGACCTTTAAATTAGTCAAGTTCATTGTGGTGGGAACGTCACTCCAGTGGGCAAACCTTCCTGAGCGAGGCTGTGGGACTCGGGAACCCTCTGATGAAAGCCAAAACAAACGGAAAAAGCAAGGAGAATTGTTCCTCGTGCAGCAGAAGCAACGAAGCCGGATTTGTGGGTTTGTACCCTGTACATCCTGCACCGTAATCCCAGCTTCCCTCTATTTTGGGACATTTTCTTCTACTCAACACCATCTTTCTGTCTTTCTAGTGTCCCCTTACCCTTCTTTCCTGGTCCCAACCTCCTGGGTGCCTTCTCCTGCCCCTCCAGCCCACCGGGCAGGGATAAGCCCACGTCGTGGTGGCTCTGAAACCACGAGAATCCAGCCCGGCCGGTCGCTGAGCTGAGCGATGGGTAAGAGACCAGTTCTTCCTGCTTTCCTGCCAGTGGGTATTAACAACACGCCTGCCCTATACTCAAATGGAGATTTTCACTTCTAGGAGCAAAATGCTGTGGTGACTCCTAGCCTACTATCAAATTAGGGAGCCGGGAAGAGTTCAAGTGACAGAGGAGTCATGCAGCCCTCATTGTTTTACTCTTATTTTTAGCTCTGGTTTTCATTTCCACGGAGAAGGGAGGACTGCTGTTACACAGAGCTGTTTGCCTGAAGTCCTGGCTGGCCTCATACCTGTGACATTCCTTGCTCCTGCAAGTTATTCCGAGTAGGGCTGCTACTAAATAAAAATGCTCTCCGGGGTATTGACATGCCATTTTGTTATTTCAGCTTCAAAAGCATCACCGAATAAATTTTAGATTAACAAATGACGAATTCCTAGGAAAACATGCATCCAAATTCCAGTGTACGATTCCAGACTGATGTAAGTTTTCATAGTTAAAAATACTCCGTTGTTTTAAGCGACACACGGCATCTGGCTAGTGCCCAGGTGTTTCCAAGCGTGTCACGCATGAATGCTCCCCCAACAGCTGAATATGTCCCCCAGCACCTGTGGCCAGGGTGGGCAGCGCTCACGACCCGATCCTGCCTCTTCTCTTGGCCATCCTCGAGCAAATCACCCGTGAGACGCAGCTAATGGAAAACCCTAGCAGGCCTGGATTGTGATTTCCAGCGTGTCTTCGGTGGAAGAGAGTCATTACAGCACCCTCAGTACCCTCGTAGTTCAGGTCTGGCCTCGACCATCAGCCAGGAAGCTTTGGGGTTGCTTTGTTTTATACCTAATCCTGCAAGAAGGATGTTTGCTGTTGCTGACAAGAGCCAACGGCAAAAGATCTCGGTTCTACCACTGGCTGGAGAGGAGAAGACTCGAGCTGGTGCGTTTGCAGAGCCTGGAGGCAGGGGGGGATATTCCTCGGCGGGCAGTTTTCCCGGTTTTCACAGATCCTGGATGTCTCTAATGTGCCTGACATCTGGATTCAATTTCTTCAAAGAACGAACCTGTGACATTTTAATCCCTTTGGCGGCTTGAAGTCTCGGGGAAAGCGAAAGCATCCATTACATTCAGAGCATATTCCTTTTCATTGTTATGCGCGTGTGTTTTTTGAAATCCTATTTACTAGGAACTGAAATCCACCTAAAAAGTCCACTTTACAGCTATTCTTGATGTGGTATATATAGTGTGACACGCAGAACACTCGAGGGCTGAAAGAAATAGGATCTCCACAGGCAATCATCTTCTCCCATACATGTTCACGTACCCAGGGCAGTCAGACCCTCTCTGCCGTACACAAAGTTGTTTACTGTCCATGAGCTATGTTTAACATTCCACTCCCAGATATTTATATTCGGAGCCAAATTCAGAGCAGTATTCTGGAAAATGAGCAAAAGTAGGCTATGAGCCATCAAGAGACTATTGGGTCATCCGAAAAGTTTACAAGCCGGTCTGGAATCCTGCATTTATTTTGGATGGTGGGAGGTCGCTATAATTAGCTGCCGTTCAACTCCGTTATACGGTTACAAAAAAAAAACCCAACCCAAAACCCAGCAAACCCAGGCTGCAGTGCAGATACGTTTTTACCGAAACAACCTAGGACATTCTGCAGAAAACGAGTTCCCTCAACCACCTCTGAAGCGAACGTTTGAGCGCTCAGGCCAGAAAAGCAATTTCCAGCTCATGAATATGAATGCAAAGCCAGCAAACACGCACCGGCGACTCTCGTGATATTATTAAACACAACATCTACTCCAACAACAGAGTAATGGAGCGAGAAGCTACAGTTGACTTCAGCTCCCGACCTGCTCACGTGCCAAAGGTTGTTTTTCAGAGGCGGGCGCTGCGGCCAACGCCAGAGATGTTCGTTTTGATCAAAGTCTTGTTTCCAAATTAGAAATTTGTAACTTATGCACGGGCACGTTCTTGCATGAATCAGACACGCCAATAAAATTCCCGTAAAAGCCTCTAGAGCCGTTGTGTCTTTGGGAGAGGGGAGGGAGAAGGGAAGGTCTGTTTTTGTTGTTTCTTTAAAGCTCGTGTGTATATCTTCTCAAGGAAGGAGTTGCCACTGCAGTTTCTTGAATTATTTAGCGAAGATCTTTAGGCTGTGTTATCCCTGCCTGAAGCCGAGCTGCTCGTGAGGACTCTGGCTGTGGAAAGACGCTCGTTGATGGCTTCGAGTGAGCTGGACCAGCAAGAATTCAGATGCAAAACGATTCTCTCTCTCCCTCCTCTTTTTTTCTGAAGTGATTTTTTTTACATCAGTGTTTATCTGCCTTCGCTGGAGAGATTGTCGCTGTTAGCTTGATTGTCACAGTCCCTCTCTGCTGCTAAAACTAGTACAGCTCTAGGGCTTGTTTGGCCTGAACTCCTGTCCAGGCTGAGTAATATTCACAGAATATTCACAGTAATATTGTGAGTAATATTCACAGAACAGGTCCCCAAAAGGTGAGTAAGGTTTCAAGAGGACACAGCACAGAGGTTCCTAAGAAGGGTCCTCACTGAGACTTCCCTTCCTTTCTGAAATCCCTTTTCTTAAAGCCTTACAAGGACATCCCATAACCAACAGAAAACACCATCCAGACGAGACGTGATTCTTACAGATGACTCAGCCTGGCTTCATTTCGCCTCTGGTAAAATACACCATCGCATCTGTTTATTCCCTGTCATAAATGGAGAAGTATTTATCTAGTTGCTAACAACCAGCAAGATACGCACACCTTCAGAAAACACTGCACTGCTTCCTCCCATGAATCATTCAACACATTACGTAACCGTGGGGGTAATGTGGAACCCTTTCACGTGTGATCGCTTCACAAGAAGTTGGTCATAAACCTACCTGAAACGCAAAAAATAACTCTTGATTTTAAAGCATAAAGATCTGCCAAATAAATCCCTGTCCTGAATTTCTCATTTCTATCCCTACGCTGCAATTCAATTCTGGGTCACCCAGACTATTATCAACAGCCCACGTTGCACTACAGCTCCAGACGTGATCTGGGGAGAAAATACCTTCCTTCTCCCCAAAGGAGGGTGTTTTGGAACAAGAGATGGGGCAGCTCAGTGCTGAAGGCAGTGGGTGCTCTTTGGCTTCAGGTTGTATCCTCCCGCTCCTGTTTTGCTAACATTTGGAGGCTTTTAGCTTGTACGTCAAAAGAGAATCTTAACAGAGCTAACGGATCGGGTTTGTAGGACTCTAGGAGGCAAGGAGGAGGTTAACAAGCCCAAATAAACAAGAATAGCTGGGGCGTTGCAGTCTGTCCGGGCTGGCTGCTGTTCCCTGCCACTCTGCATCCCATCTTCCCGGTACTGCGGAACGATAATCTCGAATATGTGAGGTCCAAACGCTGTGAAAGGCCTGCTCAGCCTTCTCAGAAAGACAGGTACACCGTCCAAATGAAATAATCCCTTTCCCCCTGCCTTTATTTTAAAAATATACACCAGGTGCCAAGCCTGGGATCCTAGGGTGCAGCTCCTTGCTCCGAAGCAGCCCGTCGCGGGCTCACCGCCTAGATGCAGTTTTGTTGGCACAATTATGCCTAGCAGGAGCGTGAATGCAATGTGCTGGCAAAACTCCTCCGTTATTACAAGTATGGTGACAAACCAGCAGCGTGGCAGCTGAGCTATATTTGCTGGGAGAGATAGTGGAGCTGAAATCACAGTCATGCTGTGGAGTGAGATGCTTTTTAGAGACAAACTCTGAAAAACCAATTCCCAAAGACGGGGAGAAACGATAAATGGGTCTGACCGTACCATTCTTAAATTATCTTGATCTTCCTTGTGACTTTACTTCATCAATGAAATAGATATAGCCATGTCTGATGGAGCTAAATTTTAGGCTATTGGTTCACCCTCGCCAAATCTAGATGGAGCAAAGTGTAATTTGTTCCACAGCGTAAGTGCTCAGTGAGACTCAAGAAGTCCTGGTGATACGTTTAGAAAAATCTGACTATAAACAGTTGACTGTGGTGCTTTTGAAACTTTCAGCGACCTTGAGAGTTGGTGTCAAACCCCACTGAAAATTACAA
This sequence comes from Apaloderma vittatum, assembly GCF_000703405.1. Taxonomy (NCBI): domain Eukaryota; kingdom Metazoa; phylum Chordata; class Aves; order Trogoniformes; family Trogonidae; genus Apaloderma; species Apaloderma vittatum. Next base: position 36,211 of record NW_009728290.1, on the reverse strand, counting down.
TCCAATCAGTACCAGTAACCTATTTTAACAAGAATACTGGAGTGTATTTGGTGAGTGTGCCTCAAACCCTCAAATGTCCAGAAGAGTCTGACTTTTTCAAAAGAACAAGTTAAAAAGACAGGTAAAACAAAAGCTGGAGTCTGAACTTTGCCTGTATTAGCCTAGGGATTTCCCTTCTTCCTTGGAAGATTTCTCTTAAAACTCTTAAAAGGGGAGTACACAAATTACTGTTGATATTTTTACTTCACCTTGAAGCGATTGCTTTGTGGGAGAAACCCTAACTTATGCAATTTTGCTCAACACATGAAAAGGCAGGCCAATTAAAAAGAAAAAAAAAAAAGAAACCCCTTTTCCCTGAGGGCAGAGTTCCCAGCCATAACACTCCCATCTGCATTAGAAAACCAGAAAGACCACAGAAACAAAGCAAGCCCAAAACAAAGTCCGTTCAGAGGCATTGGCACTGCTGTGTCACAGTCCTCTGCAGATCATCTTTTTTGTTCTTTTCCCTCCGCACTAGGAGTTTACAGGGGTGGTCTTATCTGGAACAGGACATCTAGTTTAGAAGGGTCAAATCCCAGAGTTAGCCCATCGGGTAGGACGGTTGCCCACGGAAAGCATCCAGGTTAAGTGAGGCTAATAAATAATGCACAAATGCAAAGTAAGTGACAACAGCAGAGGATGCCCTGGTCATTAGGTCAAGCAGGAAATTCCCCACTAACAAATTGCTTTTAATCCCAGGCTAATAAACCGTAAACCCCACTTAGTTAACTCTCAGCTCGATAGCTACCTTCCTAGGAAAAAAAAACTACTTTTCTTCCTTCCCCTCTTCAGAGAAGTGTCTGCCGGGGACCTTCAGCGGGAAGCGGGTCGCTCTTTAAGAAAGCCGAGCTTAAAGATGCAACTCTGCACCTCCCTGCCCTCATTTCTGTAAATTGGTTTAATCTAGAGCTTTAAGAACAATTTACCTCCCAGCCAGTCCAGCTTGTTCGCAGCGCAACGAAGCGCAAAACAAAAGCGGTGTGTGAAGAGGCTTTGCACGGTTTTGCTTCTTGGCGCTTGGAAATGCTTACGTTCTCGCTAAGCGCGGGTTACACGCATTCGTTTCGCACGACATTAAAACCGTGGCAGGCTTCGGATTCAAATGATTAAAACCAGGAGATGGCAAACAGTGTTAGAGCTAGCGCTCGCAGGACTCGGCCCACCCCGGAGGTGTAGGCAAGAGCAAACACAGCTGTACGCGGCTCTAAACTCTTGCTGGTGAAATGCAAACACACCAAGTGGAAGCCACTACAGTCGGCCAAGTGGATGGTTGCACAATGTTGCAGAGCAACGTGTTTCGATTACAGAACCACAGAATTGTTGAGGCTGGAAAAGACCTCTGAGATCATCAAGTCCAGCCTATGACCTTTACCTTAAAGTCGAGGCTGCAAAGGCTGACCACATCATCGTCTTTCTCGCGGCGCTTCCTCTTCTGTAAGAAAGGAAAAAACACCAGGGTTAGTGCTGTGCCCTCGATTTGCGCTCAGAAAGGAGGGCGCTCTCTTTCTTCACGCCCCCAACGAACTAGAGCAATGCAAAAAAACTCAAGGCTGGAAACAAATGCAAATGCACGTTGAAGCCGTTCCATGAGGTTTGTCACCTGATCGATACTTATAAATTACAGGCCTATAAGCTCGTTTCTCTGCACTCCCATAATTGTGGCTGTGAGTAAAGGAAATCTCCGTAGCAGGACAGAACGCGGTGGTTACCACTGGGAAATTATTTGAGCTTCGTTTAGTTAAACGAAATATTTTTTTGTGGTTTCCGAGGTCAGCAATCCAGCAATGAAGCTGGATTAGTTAGCTACTAAGGTCAAGACTTGGCAGTCGTTGGGATGCGAGGTCTCGAAGGGACACCAGAACAAACCGTGTCTGACTCTTCTGAACGTTTGCTCGCCAGCACAGCTCGGCTTGGGCAGGGGCCTGGGAGCAAGGAGATCAACAGATTTCATAGACTCATAGAATGGCTTGAATTAGAAGGGACCTTAAAGATCATCTAGTTCCAACCCCCACCTATTTAATTCATTACTTTGGACTTGGCCAGTAGACAGCTGCGGCTGAAGCATCCCTGCGAGGAATGCAGCGGGCTGAAAGAATAAGCATTTCTGTGGGAGAGGCTTTTGGCCAGTGAGCTCTCGGCTATTTTCCTTTCTGAAGAAGAGCACAAGCCAGTGGAACAATGATCAAAGACATCTGCACTGAGCTTCCTGATACCTCCCACTGTTTCTGTACTATCTGGGCTTCTACATGATTTTTTTTTTTTTTTTTCATTTCCTAGATAATGGAAAACCAACTGTGGACTCATCCTGTTCGACTGTGCCAGCCTGCAGATCACCTGCTCTGGAAAAAACACGGGTCACGAGTATAAACTGTTTGGTCACCCATGAAACAAGTAGTTGATTTTCATCCTGTGTTTGACCTTCGTCCTTCGATGTTTCACAATGAGTCAAGTTCATCCTCTTCCACTTCATTAAGGGAAAAGGAATAAGAAAAGAAACCCATTTAGTGTTTTTATCTTGGTCTACGTATTTTTTATCAGACATTGAACTAGGTGAAATGAGAAAAACACCTTCTCTGCAGCTGCAGAGGGAACTACTGCCACAAATCCACTCAGAAGTTCAGCAAATTCCAGTTTTGTGCTCTGCCAGTCCAGCAGCCTGACCTTCTGTTGGGAGCACATACGTAATTCACGTTTTCTTTGCATTTAATAATATATTCAAATAACTGAAAAGTTTCATCTTCAATAGAGGTTTGTCATCCTCGTAATTGCATTTGTTTGAACGCAAGCATTTATTCAAATGGGTTGTAAATGCTGACCAGCCTAGTTTCCGTGGTTCCTTTGAAAATGTGATGCTGTTGAGGGGACATCCCGCTTCCCTGGAGCTTCTCAGAAACCTGTTCTCTTGTTTGCTAATCCTTTCGTAAGGTGTGTTTTTAGGCTCCGATGTGTCTTCTCGCCTGTCCACGCTAGGCTGACTCTACTATTTAACTGTTAAATACACACACGTAATGGTGAGATATTACACAAGCACACTCCCTAGTTTCTTATATTTTGAGGTTTGGATGCTCTGTGGTTTTTTTTCTCAGCTACTCAAAGTGGATTCAAGTGCAAAGTTCCCCAATGATTTCAGATTTATTTTTTTGTCGGTATTTGCAAGGACAAGATACTGACTGTCACGTGAGCGAGACCCTTCCCTGGTAGACTTGCTAACCACAGAGGAAAAAATTCTCACATTAGACATTATGCCGTTCCATATTTATAGCACTGACACTGAATTAAATGTCCCAGCACACTCCATACTTTTTGAACAGACCTTTGGCAGGCTTGAGAACACATGCAAACGCAGACATTTGTGGGTTGTTTTTTATTTTTTTTAGCTTTAGTGTAAAATATTCAGGGTTGGTTATTTATCAAGCCCTGCAATAAAAATCTGCTCTAACCACACCTTTTTTGGGCTGCGGATTATTTTTCCCATATGTAAGTCGAGGACATTAGCATCTATTTAACAGAACAAAACTCACAATAAAGACAAAGGCACCCCGCCTTTTTGGTCTGAATATTATTCGTTCCTTATGGAGGCAAGTATATTAACATACAGCTCCAGACCAAAGCCCAGACACGAACGGAAAGCCAAAGTTTTGTTTTTAAACCGGCTAGACTTATGCAATAAGTATTGCATTGGCTCGACCCCATTTCCTTTGCCCAAGATAGTTTCATGCAAAAAACTTCGACGTTTCGCTCCAGAGCCAGCTGTATCATTCCCGTGCGGTGCCAGAGCAGAAAGACGGTTCCAAGAAAACGGCCTCTTCAGACTGCTCCGATCTGGGGCGCTTTGAAAGCCACGCGCTAGAAAAAAGCGACGGCTGCGGTGCCGTTTTCTCACATTTTCGAGACAGTCACGATCGGAGATGCGATACGTTAACCTTCTCACGCGACTCCAGTCATGTGGAAAAAGTTACTTCGACGAAAGTTATTAAAGCGGAAAAAAAAAGCGTGAGACCCGATCTCGGCTCTCAAAGAGGCATTGTGAAGGCGAAGCATAAAAAAATGCTAATCAGGAGGGGAAATCTAAATATTTTGCGACTTTATTTTAGCAAGACCTGAATAATGCCAGGAGCATGAATGTTAATTACATTTCAAGGATTCCAATTAAAGCTCCGGGAGCCTTTTTAAAGAAAGTACTGGTTTTCAATTTGAAAACGATTCCAGTCATTTAGCTTTCCTCTCTCCTACTACGGGGCTTTTGCCTAAACCCAGGATATTTTGTTCTTGAGGGATCAGTCTGGTTTTTTGCTGCTTATTGCCCACCTGAAGTCATAAAACACCAATAAGGCTTCAGGTGAGGAATGTGCATCAGGACCATTAAGTCAACAAAGATCAAGTGCCTGTTTCTCCGAAACGAATCCTCTTTAATGAAAAGAGAGGAAAGCAGACGATGAGTAACGTCGCTTCCAGTCAGAAGCCATCCAGAGGATGTTTTAACCCAAACTACGTTAGTCTTTTCTTAGAATTACACTGAACACGCGCAACTTCTCTTTCAACCCTCCGCAGGCATGAAAAGGACGTTTGGCTTAGTTACTCGCTTCCCCCGGGCTCAGGCCAGGTGGATTTTACAGATTTTTCGCCAAACAGCTGCACAAACCATGGCACGAAGAGGTGCAATTTGTGACCGGCAGATGCACACTTGGTGGTTGTGGTGTTGTGTCACACACTTACTCGAGCGCGTGAGATGGGACATCAAGAAGCGTAGAGTTCTTGCTTGCCTACAGGCTGAAAGGAGAAGTGGCAGTGGACCAGGCTGATGAAGGACACGAGGGAGGAAGGCCGATAAAGCAATTAAGTCCTTCAAAAACAGTTTCTCCGTTTTTTGTAGTCTGTCGTGACATACAATACGGTTTAACGAATTTAGAGTTAAGCTGAAGATGTGTAATGTCAAATAAAAGTAGATTAAAAGACATGCAAAGAACAGGAATAACTTGAAACTCAATAAAAATGCTTTTAATTTGTGATGTTATATTTCGAAATGGGAAAGAATATGATTCCTAGGGCTTTGTAATATTCAAATATACATTTAATATAGCTGTAGTCACCAGACAAAAGGCTCTAAAATTAAGCAAAAGGCAAAACTACAAGATATTATGGTTTTGTTTCATCTACTCCCATGCTGGACTGGCATTTTTGCACCTTCAAAATTATATATCGCTGCCCTTCAAGGCATGGCTGGCAAAACACCCGTCTAAATGTGCAGGTACAAGAAGCTTCAGCTGATTTTAGGTGGAATTTCCTTTCCAAAACGTAGCCCTCTCCTTTTCCCCACCTCCAGACACGTTCTCACGCTTTTCCTTGTGCCAACACAGGCCTCCCTACAGCCTGTGCCATCAGCTGCATCGGCTCATCTAAAACTTGTCGTTTCGTTTTTGGTACGGCAAAAGTTTTCAGCCAGATGAGTTTGCTGAGCACAGCTTCCAGCGGCGGTGACGGACAAATCACCTTAGGCAGCTCATGAAAATGAGGTTTAAGATAGGACAAGCTCTCTATATGCAACACCAGGCACCCTCCACCTCCTTCAGCTGACTAAGGGCCTTGCAAGCCACAGTGCACAAAGCGGGAGGGACGTGAAGCAGCAATTCAGAACAGAAACCCAGTGCAGGTCCTCTGAGCCAGTCTCCAGAGTGGTCCAGCTGCCCCCACCAGCTCTAGAGGCTGGATGTAGAATGACAGAATGTGCTGGGCTGGAAGAGACCTTAAAGGTCATCCAGTCCAACCCCCCTGCAGTGAGCAGGGACATCTTTAACCAGATCAGGTTGCTCAGAGCCCCATCCAACCTGACCTGGAATGCCCCCAAGGATGGGGCCGCCATCACCTCTCTGGGCAACCTGTGCCAGGGTCTCACCACCCTCATAGTAAAGAATCATCAAATAGTTAAGGTTGGAAGGGACCTTGAAGAACATCTAGTCCCATGCGCAGGGACACCTCTCTCCCACCAGCCCAGGTTGCTCCAAGCCCCGTCCAACCTGGCCTTGAACACTTCGAGGGATGGGGCATCCACAACCTCTTTGGGCAGCCTGTGCCAGTGCCTCACTACTCTTACAGTGAAGAATTATTTTCTTTTATCTCATCTAAATCTACCTTCTTGCAGTTTCAGGCCATTGCCTCTTGTCCTATCGCTACAGGCCCTTGTAAAAAGCCCTTCTCCAGCTTTCCTACAGCCCCTTTCATGGATTGGAAGGCTGCTATTAGGTCACCCTGGAGGCTTCTCTTCTCCAAGCTGAATAACCCCAGCTCCCTCAGCCTGTCCTCATAGCGAAGGTTCTCCATCCCTCTAAGAACTTCTTCCTCATATCTAATCTAAATCTACTCTGCTCCGGTTCAAAACCATTGCCCCTCGTCCTGTCACTACACGCCCTTGGAAACAAGGGTGAACCACTTCCCGAGGAAGGAAGTTAAAGGATGGAGAGAAGAGAGTAGAAGGTTTACAGCAGTTAGGCCATGTGCTTGCATGTTTTTCTGTAGTTTCTCTACACCAAAGAAATCCAGCGTTTTGCATTTAAAGAAATAAATAAAACAAAGTTTACTTCTCCACCATATTTTACTTATTGGTTATTGCATTGCCAGCTTAGCAGGACTGCTGAGACACATCAGAAAGTAAGAAGTTTATAAAGAAACCACAGTGTCCAGGGTATCCTGCCTTCTCTTAATCCTCATGTGCCAAAAGCACCCTCCAGCTAAAGCTTAGAAGCCTCAGAAAATCTCCAGCCAGGTAGAGAGAAATGTGTTGATTTTCTCTCTCCTCCAGGCAGAGGACACTTTCACCTCTGTATTCCCGTTTTTGCAATACGCACCCACGAGTTGTTTTACTCACCAGGGTGAAGTCCCAGTGCGGTCCTGGAGTCAGAAACGTGAAAGAGCTGCCTCGTCTGAGAGGGTGCCTGTGAGCAGAAAAAAAAGGGAATAAAGTAAATAACTTCTAGGTTGCTGTAGCAATTGATAAACGTCTGTTTTCCACAGCTTTGATGGTATCGTCCGTCTTCAGCTCCTAGCACAAAAAAGCTGCGAAGACCATGATATGGGGCTTTGTCCAAAGACAAAGTGTTTGGGAAGGAGAGACCAAAAGGGTTGCTGGTGTTCCTCACGAAAATCTCAGGTGTTAGATTAAAAATCCCAGTTTGCTACAATAAATGGCTCCGTGCAAGCGAGATGGGCAAAAACCTCCCACTGGGCCCTGCAGGCTCATCTGGAGGAAAATCTCTCTTTGACCACAAACCTGCCAACCTGACCAAGAGGAAGGATAAAACAATAATAAAAATAATAACAAAATAATAATATTGTGGCCTCGTTTTCCAAGGTTAATGAAGCTGAAATGGAAGGAGGCAACAAACCACACCTCTGACAATGCAGCCTTGTAGTTTCCCGTAAAATTACAACCAGGAATTGAGTTGTGGTCTTTCATTAAGTCCTTCTCGATCCAAGAAAGTTAAACCACCAGAAAAGCACCACGCACAATAGACCGTTTGTATAATCCTTGCTCTTTGAACAATGGTAAACGAGTTGCCTTATGCAAGTCATTTATTGTGCTAGCACCGAGTTAAGCAAACAAGTTACGTTCCAACTTTCACTGTCTGGTGGACTTAAGGTATGTTTCCAGCAACAATTTTTTAAAGCTTATTCTGGCCGTAGGACGGAGAAACAATTTTTTTTTTGTCTGTCGCTGAGTTTCTGCATGTAGGATTTTAGTCCCAAACGGGCCACACACTTTTTTATTTTTTATTTTTTTTCCCTCAAAGGCAGCCAGCTGCATCACCCAACGGGGAGATTTCCCCCTTGCTGTCAAAAACTCAGACAGAAAAGGCATCTCCTTGCCAGCTGCACCTTTTTTCTTTTTACTGAGATCCCACGCGATTATCAAAAACCTGGAAATAATCTAGGACTGCAAATCCTTCCGACTTTTGCGCTCCCGCATTGCTCAGGCATTACTGAAACTTCATCTCCCAGAGCGTTAGGAGTATTTAACGTCGGCAGCAATCCGTAGCGAAATAGGAAAAAAAAAGCATTTGTCTGCAAAAGGTTTGCGTAGGGTGGGGTGTTCTGGATTGAGCTTTGGAAAATATAAGTCAAGCACCCAGAAAATACTTTTACGCTTCTACCAGCCAATGCAGAGCAACAGGAGAAATATTTTATGCAGCGTACCTTATCGGGAGCAAGACGCGAAGGAACGCGAGATGCTTTTGGTGATGAAGCAAACATTTTATGCAGCGGATGTGGACTGCACACGTGAGCTTATTAGCACTTTTCCTCCAGAAATACACAATATGCTGATCCTTTGCTTAGCATGTGCTTGCTAATACACGTGACACTGTATTCTACTTCAATCTCAAATTGGAGAAAAAAATCGAACCAACCGCTGAATGCCTGCCCTGGGTCTGTTCATAGAATCACAGAATCATTCAGGTTGGAAAAGACCTTTGGGATCATCGAGTCCAACCAAGAATTCTCTTCACTCGAGGAAGGAGCAGTGTCTGGGCAGCAGATTTCCTTTTGGGAGAGGACCCAAGGAAATGACCCCAAACTGTTATGTGGCACCTGGTCCCAAAAAGAAGAGACCACGATGTGCAAGAAGGGCACATTCTCTTCATTCCCTGCTTGTGGTGAAGGAATGTGTCCGATATGTATAAAAATATGAAGCAGGCTTAGCAGAAAATGATACACTTTGATGCAGACAGGGAGCGAGAGCTGTTTGACCACCTCAGTAAATGCCGTTGAATAGGAGCATGTATCTAAGTGTATAGATATATAAAATAAACACTAAAAATTTAAAAAATATAGAAATATATAACCGCCAAGCTTGTTCAAAGTACCACACAGAGGAATTAAGACTTATGTAAAATCAGAGGAAGCTGCTCCTCAGATCACATGAGCTTCAGGTAGCTTAGGATCAGGGCGCTCCTGCAGCCCAGAAGCCAACCCTGTCCTGGGCTGCATCCCGAGGAGTGTGGCCAGCAGGGCAGGAGAGGGGATTCTCCCCCTTTGCTCTGCTCTGGTGAGACCCCACCTCGAATCCTGCGTCCAGTTCTGGTGTCCCCACCGTGAGAGGGGACGTGGATCTGTTGGAACGAGTCCAGAGCAGGACCACAAAGCTGACCCAGGGGCTGGAGCAGCTCTGCTCCGAGGACAGGCTGAGGGAGCTGGGGGTGTTCAGCTGGAGAAGAGCAGACTCCGGGGGCACCTTATCCCTGCCTGCAGTGCCTGAAGGGACCTACAGGGAGGCTGGGGAGGGACTTTGGACAAGAGTGTCCAGCGACAGAACAAGGGAAATGGGTTTAAATGGAAGGAGAAGGGGTTTAGGCTGGATCTGGGGAAAAAATTGTTGAGTGCGAGGGTGGCCAGACTCTGGACTAGATTGCCCAGAGAGGCTGTGGCTG
>NW_009728290.1:16470-26736 GCF_000703405.1 Apaloderma vittatum | reverse complement strand
CCAGGCCAGGGTGGATGAGGCCATGAGCAACCTGGGCTGGTTTAGGGCGTCCCTGCCCATGGCAGGGGGTGGATTAGAAGATCTCTGAGGTCCCTTCTAACCTAAGACATTCCAGGATTCTATGATTCAAAAGCTCTTAATTCAATTGCTCTGTCTGTGCCACTGCACCAGAAAGGAAAGTCACATTTCCAAGAAGTGCATACCAGTACATCGATCGCTAGATGGGGAAGAAAGTTCTGAAAGGAAACATTATTTGGGATTTAGAAGAGTACATACTGCTCAGGAAGAAAAATCTGGGAACGAGCATCGGATTTCTTTGAAATTTAAAATAGAGCCATTTTTTCTCACGAGAAAGAAAAAAAACCTCACTGTTTAATCCCAACATCTAACCTGCTCGGCTGCCCACACCAAAATTTACGAGTTTGATTAAACCTTCCTTAACTATGGATAGAAAAAGCAAAGAGATAATTAACGCTCTGGAAACTGCTACAAAGAGCTTCCACAATGGACGGAGCCGGGAAGCAGGAGCACAATTTTATTCCACGAATCTTGTTCTCTGACACCAGAAGCAGATAAATTGTGGCACCTGGAAGCCACACAAGGCTTGTAAACTGTTCAGAGCACCTCCCAGTCATCCCAGTATGGATGTGGGCCGCCCCAGCTGCATTATCTGGGCTCCTGGGCGTGCCCCAAGTTGTGATTCCCAGCCCGTGGGGAGCAAAGGGACTGTGGGTACAAAGCTGCCGTTGAGAACCAGCGGGAGTTTGGCCCATTTGTATCTGAGCACTCAGATTTTGTGGGGTATAATTAAGTTTGGCTACAGCAGCTTTTCAAAAAGCTCCAATTTCAAGGCACTCTACAGCTATCATCATGTCCTCTTAGGTTTGTAGGTGTGCATATGTGTGAGAGGCATTAAAAAACTCAGCATCTTAAAAGGAGGTGTAGGGGTGAGGAGCACAGTAGGATTAAGGTTCAGCAATCTACAGGCAGCTCAGTTTCCAGTTGTGCCCCAGAGCTGGAGAGAATTTTCTCCATCATCTAAACTTTGTCCCATGGTCACTCAGCTCTGGCGAGAAATGCAGCTAATCTTTCCCACAAAAAGCATGAAATAGAGAAATATCTGCTCCCATCAGTCCTCCAAACAGATCTGCTGCAACAACAGAGCCTGTTATAGACCAGCTCCTGTCCTCTTCGATGGCCTAATGAGTGGACTCAATCAAGAGAAGAGGGCAAAGGAGAAATCAGAAACTGCTCCTTCTCACCCCACACATCAGCGGTGTTGTGGGAGTAGAAGTTCTCTTATTTGTTCTAAATCTTGGCATCACAGACATTTCCCGACCCTGTTTTGTTTATAGGAATGAGCCTTCTGCGGGGGAAAGAGATCTTGCTGATCCTCCTTCTTTGGCCACGTGTGGGGAGCTGAGGTCTTCCAGGAGCTGTCGGCAAACAGGCAGACATCGAGGGAAGCAGACTCTTGTGCTGGGTGGAAAAAAAAACCTTTTGCTTCTGCAACCTCAAAGCTTCATTGCATCTCCCGGTGTCCCCTCTCCAGTCACCGCTTGCTAGCCGAGCCTTGAGGAGGCACCATGTAAGCAATGGTCATTGAGATAATTGTCTGCAGAATTGCTTGTTGGTTTAGTTGGGTTTTTTCTTCTGCTTGAGCCTGCAAAGCTCTTCAAAAATCCAGAGCCAAGTTTAGTCACCTGCATGACTACCCCTCGCTATTATGTGCGAACAAATGACTCACGACTGCAGCGCTCCGATGGGCATGTCAAGAGTCAGAAGACAAGAGCTGGTGAATTCGAAGTCGGCCACGACCGTAAGAGCAATTTGGGAAGTTTTACCTTACATGTAGAATCATAGAATTGTCAGGAATGGAAGGGCAACCTGTGCCAGGGTCTCACCACCCTCATGGGGAAGAACTTCTTCCCAACCTCCAATCTGAACCGACCCATCTCCAGCTTCAATCCATTCCCTCTAGTCCTGTCACTGCCCGACAGCCTAACAAGCCCCTGCCCAGCTTTCTTGTAGCCCCCTTGAGATCCTGGAAGCCACAATAAGGTCTCCTCGGAGCCTTCTTTTCTGCAGACTGAGCAGCCCCAGCTCTCTCAGTCCCTCTGCACAGGAGAGGGGCTCCAGCCCTCTGAGCATCCTCATGGCCCTTCTCTGGACACGCTCCAGCACGTCCAGATCTCTCTTGCGCTGTGGCTCCAGAGCTGGACGCAGCATCTTGCAACACAACGCGAGAAAAAGCCGAGCTGCGTGCCGGAGCCCTGCGCTGTTGGTCATCGCTCCAGGATTAACTGAAACAAGCACAGAGTGGCCTGGATGTCACATTTTAGTACCCAAAGGCAGCAGCGCAAAGCACTGTGTTGGGTGTAGTTAATTGCTGTGTTTACCGCAGAGCTGTTGCAAGAGCCCGGCCCAATTGTAGGGACATCCACAGGTATCCCTGCTGTGTCACCCGGGCAAAAAGACTGAAGCTGTGTTCAGTCACTTCCTTGGAAAAAGATTGTTGTTGATAGACTGTCTCCAGCATAATTTCCTTGTTTAAAGGTAGGGTGAGCAGATACAGATTCTCCTTATCTTGCCAGGCTCGAGACAAGCGGAAAGGGTTAATTAGAGCTGGCTGATTCACGCACCTTTGAAACCTATTTTGAAGCGATTAAGAACTTCAGGATTACAGAGACGATTACGTGAACACACAAAAATAATTCTCGAGATGTAAAACATTGCGGCAACGCGCCGGCGAAGTAAATCTCTCCAAACTAAAGAGCAGGGGAAGGGCAATCCTGTTGAGACCGGGCAGAAAGAACAAACCCTTCTGTTTTGGTACCCTCTGTTTGCTTCAAGAAATGAATGTTCCCGGCTGCTTACCAGCAAATGATGATCCTGCCAGTCTTGCCAAGACTAAATCTTTCCAGAGCCTGTTAAAATAGAGATTGCCACACCGACGCGGTCCACGGAGGGATTAGCTGTGAAATATTTTTGAACCTGAAAAGAGCGCGTGGTGTTCGTATTTTCAAGCTGGTTGGAAAAAAATGAAAGAAGGCAGAGGAAGTCCTAAACACAAAACCTGTTCGGCAGCAGAGCAGGGGAGGAGATGGGGCCTCAATAATCTTAATAGAGGAAGTTTGGGCAATTTAGGAGATAACGTATTGATAGGGCAGGCTCAGGAAAGAGTCATTGTTCACCGCTTTCCTTGAACAAACACCAGGAGCCTCTCGCCAGCCCAGAACCGTATGGCTGGAGCGATGGATGGCGGCGAGCACTTGGCCAAATTTGTCCTCACAATTTAATTTCAAGGTCAATGAGTCCTTCTAGGGCCGGCCACATTTGGAAGTTGAGAAGGAAAGGGTAAAGAGCAGTGAAAACCCACCCCTATTCTTTACTCAATTCATCAAAAAGCAAATGTTTCTGTCAAATAGTTCGCTGTGTCTTAAGCATCTTTTTCTTGCTCGTCTTCACCAGAGAGGCTTTTAATTTGTGCTGACTTTTGCCGGTTTTTTATTTCGAGGGGGGAAAAAAAACCAACCCATAAATAAAATGTTGGGGTCAACAAAAATGCAGAAGACGTCCACAAAGGGCGTGCCAGAATAGATTCCCATTAGTCAGACTAGAGGATAAAGCACAGAAAAGCTTCACTCGTCAGCTTAGAGCAAGTTCCCATTAATGTTATTTGAAGCATTTTTCTCCCTTTTTACTGTAAATCCACACCGCCTAGTCAGCACCATTCAACAGTCTGCACTCGTTTTTCTTTTTTTACTTATTTTTGATGACTTATCCAGGAAACTGCAGAAATGCTTTGATCTGGCAGTTCTCTTAACTTTTTTAAAGTTCCAAAATACATTCTTCAGGCTGGGCAGCAACTCTATGTTTCCTTCCCCTCTGACTTCCAACTCCCCTCTTTTTTTTCTTGTTTTCAGAGCAAGCTGTTCTTAAATGTAAACCACTTGCACTGGTTAAGTACTAAGATGGTGAATATTACAGCAACACGAACGGATTAAAAATAAGTCCCCAAACGAGCGAGCCGCACTGGCGAGTCCTGTTTTGAATGACAAGAACAGAAAAGCTCCACAAAGAGTCTTTTGAATTTTAATTTAAAGCTTTTCTGCAGTGGGGGAAAAAAGAGCCTCTGGATTTCCAACTTACTATAGTTAATATTTCCATTTCAACAATATCCAGAGGCCTTGGCCGGTGTAAGAGGCCTCCCAAGCACTGTGTAAACAGACTCTGAGTAAGGGCACTTACGGCACCGCTTGTCACGGTCCCTTATCTTGAAAAGCTGCAGGGTAAAAGCCTTACTTGAAGAAAAAAAAATAAACAAATCTATTGACAGACATTTTCAATATCTAAAAGCAAGACAGAAGAACTCAGTACTTCAATAGCCGAAAGGAAAATGGTGCCGGTGAACTCCGCACGGAGTTCAAGGTTGCAGCCTGCCTCTCCGTCGTTAATGCCGCCTCATTAATGGTCTCGCTGCCAGCAGCGCACAAAAGGGAGCGGGCTCCTTAAAGCTGTAATTATCTAGAGAGCACAAGGATGACGGGTCGCTCTCTGGAAATGTGGTTTAGAAAGCTGCAATAACTTTCTGGCAGCAGCAGCATCGGGGTTTGCAACACGGGTGCAATTAGTAATTCTAGCAGCCTCAGCTTGCAAACAGCAAGGCCACGAAAAGCCACGGCGGCGGAGTCGAGCGGTGAGCAGAAACACTTCGAGCCGTCTTGGACGGGAGCGAGCAGCGCTACCGCTGAGCTGAGAACTCCTTGTACTTCTCAGACGCTCTGGAATAGCCATTATGTTGTTCTTTCACGTTGGAACAACCGCTGCTTCTAAAAGGAAGCGCCTTCAGACGCTCTGGGCAGGTTTAAATTATAGAAAGAACACAAAATTTTCAGTTAAATGGTTTTATGAGGTTCAGCGCAGACTGAACGGGAAGGGTGATTTTCCATTGTAGGAGCGTTTGCTCCTCGCTGGTTTTAGTGGAATATTATAGCTATTTGTCTGAAGGAGCAATCAACAGCAGCACTGAACACGAGCAGATAAGCCCTAAGGAGATTAAACATGCACTGATATCCTTAAATAATCACACGCCTGACCTCTCCGGAGCTGCATATTAACAGCCTCTCCACAGCAACATCTAGTTTCATCTGAGGACTGAAGTGATATCTTTTCACCACAGACTTCCCTTATGACCCAAGCATCTTCCTTCCAGTTTGCCTTCACACTTTCCTCCCCAGCCGAGTATCTGCTCCAAGGCAAATTCGGGAAATACTAAAGCTTCCCCGAGCACTGTTGCTCGGGCTGGCAGCCAGAGCTTTCTGCAGGACAAAGAGAAGGTCTTTTTGGTAGCACGTGGTCAAGCCTCCTCTCTTTCCCATCCCGGTCCCTCTTCAACCGTTCAAGTTTTTTCAACACCAACGCTCGCGGGAATTTGTCAAAGGCTTCTGGTCAAATGACGCGCTGCATCACACCGTCAGCTGAGGGCTGAAGTGAAACAGGTAACCAGAGCCTTCTGTGAGGACTATTTCGGAGAGAGAGTAGCCCTTTCAGCGATTTAGTTCACAATGTAACTCTGCCAACCTTGACACTGGCCAAACTGAGAGGTAGCAACGGTAAGCCTGGGTAGGCAAACCTGTGGTTGGTTTTGCTCGCGAGCTGGCTTGCTGGGAGAGCTCTGCAGCTGCACAGACTCCTCAGGTGCCTTCGTGGTGGGAACACCCCAAACATCCCAGGGAACCTGTGTTGCTGAGGAAACAAAGACAATCCGGAGGCCAGGTGCAGGCCACAGGAAGCTGAGAGGACAGCAGCTTCGCTAGGCACGAGCCCAAACCGCGGTGCTCCGTGAGTCCCGTCCCTCTTTCAGGGTCCCACAGACTCATCAGTTAATGTCTTCATTGGAGACATGAATGAGACGTTGGTCGCCTCCACCCGCGCTTTGCTTTGGAAGAGTGGTGAGAGCTGACTCCACGCAGCCTTACGGCACACGCAGGGGCAGAGCTGGGCAAAGAGAGCTCCAGTTCTGCAAGCAGGTAGGTAAGAGGATTGTGGCAATAATCCATTGCTTTACTCCCCTGGGAAAAACTTTATTCCCCTTTATTAAAACGAAAGCTCCTGACAGAGCTAACATCTCCTGGTACTTGACGAAGCGCACGCTGCGGGCAGTAATTCTGCCCACTTCCCAGAGCTGGTTGGACTCTCCTTTCCAGAGATATGATGTAAATGCTGCAGCAGAGGGGGAGGAGGGTTGTAGGGAGAAGCAGCGCAGCTGCTGACAAAATATTTTGCTTGTCAGCAGCCGTGCGAGCGCTCTCGCTGCCACAGGATCATCTCTGGTGGAAGAGCTCAGCTCCTCGCGGCCGAGCTAACCCCCCCCCAGCTCTCAAGCCGCCAAGTTTCGCACACCAGGCCCTTGTCAATCAGGTCTGTCAGCCGCACGCACGATTCCTCGTATGAATGATGAGCCAGGAGGTAATCCTAAACAATTAAAAACCAGGAACAGAAATACAACTGCGCCAACAGCACATGCCAAACCTTGGCTCCCCTTTTCCTGCCGGGGGTGCGTAGCCAGGCCAGGGCTTGTGTCATCTGTCAGCCCCCTGAGGAGGAGACAGTTGTCCAGGCTCCCCTGTCACTCCTGCAGGGAGGCTGACACCTCCAGCCAGGCATTCGAAGCTGGCTTGGCTCTGCCAGCGAGGCGCCTCTCCTTCTGCATCGGCTAGAAAAGAACCTCGCGCGTGGCTCAGGTTTAAGCAATCAGCTTTTAGGTGACCCGAGTGAGGTGAAATTAATCTTGTGCACAATGCTTAGGAGATACCAGCTGACAAAATTTCGAGTTAGAGCTCAGACGCAATATTCATAAATACATTTTTGACTCACTTGATCGTGTCATCCTAGCCGTACAGTTGATAGCAGGTACCTCTAAAGGCTTAGAGGATTCTTTAGGCAGGCTTTATTCTAAATAGTTCCCACCCTCTTCAGTAATTTTGGTCCCATGGTCAGAAATGAGCTGTGTTGCAGAGAAGCCACCACCATTAAAAAACTAAGGGGAGATGTTACTATGACCAGGTGGAAAAGTATGAGCATAACAACTGCCACAAATAAGAGTTCGGGTATCTGGATCACATTCAAAGAGAAGAGAGAAAGGAAGCAAATGTTGTCAACAGTAGCCATGCTTACAGGACAGCAGTGTCTCACAGAATCATAGATCACAGAACAGTTCTGGCTGGAAGAGACCTTCAAGATCATCAGGTCCAACCTTTTCCCAGCCCTATGATCACCACTAACCCACGTCCTTCCACACAACATCCACCCGTCTCTTAAACCCCTCCAGGGATGGCGACTCAACCCCTCCCTGGGCAGGTTGTGCCAGTGCCTGACAACCCTCCCAGTAAAGAAATTCTCCCCAATATCCAACCTGAATCTCCCCTGGTGCAACTTGAGGCCATTTCCCCTTGTCCTAGGGAGAAGAGACCAACCCTCACCTCACTACACCCTCCTTTCAAGTAGTTGTAGAGAGTGAGAAGGTCTCCCCTCAATCTCCTGCAGCCCCAGCTCCCTCAGCCCTTCCTCACAGACACTAGACTGGAAGACAAGGCCGCCTTCACAGCAGCTTTATGTACCAAAGCGAAGGCCACTGTCTCTGGGTGCTTTAATGAACCACCAACCCTTTAGGATTAACTTCACCTGACTTTTTAAAATTCCCACAAAACCAGGCTCTTGAGGGCTCCAAGTGAACGTTCAACTTCTTGAACTTTCCGGGCAGGGAGCAAAAGGCTCCAAGCTGAGCTGAAACGAGCTGGATTTAATCACTGTTTCCACTTAGTGTCAACTCCCGCAAGCCCCTTCCCCCGTGATACCTATTTTGAATGCTCTCGGGGGAAAGCGGTCGGGACAGAAGAATTCCAGAAGCCATGGGAGAGGGCTGGCATGGCTGCAGGGCGGCAGAGCTGAGGAAGACTGCGTCAGTTCAAACCCAGACAACTATTTTGAGTTCTTGTGGGAACCAGGCTCGATCCAATAAATATTAGAAGTCATCACAAGAGAACACTCAGGAAAACATACATTTTAGCACTGACAGGCACAAACTTTTCTCTTTTTTTTAAACTCTAAGCAGCTATGCAAACAGTCCCGAGCTGGGTTTTTTCAATGCAAACTGTTGCTGCAGCCTCTGTTACGAAGCAGTCATGCCAGCTGTAGGGCTCAAAGGCTGGGACGGCAGCTTATCAAGGTGTAACAAGTCACCACTGACCAGCTGAAGCACCGTGAGGGTGCACGGGCATCCCTGCAAGCAGCAGCAAACCCAAGGAAGTCCAAGGAAGAGCTCAGTTTGGCTCGTGCTGAGGCTGAGCACGTGCAAAAGGTTGTTAAAGAACAGCTGAAATGTGGTTGCTTGCTTGGTTTTTTTCTCTTATACAAGACCAGGCTCTCTTCGAACTGGAGGAGGTGAGGGATGTGCAGCAGCAGTGGCACTGCCACGTGTTTATTTAAAGGAAGCCATCTTGCCCTTTGCTATAGCACCAGGCACTCATCAGCGCTAGAATAATGTGCTCGTAATTATGATTCATAACAAAAACAAACTAAGCCACAGGATAGCTTCAGCTTGAAATAATCTAAGCCAGCAATTTTCCTACCGCTCAAGGCAGTTCTGCAGCAGCCAAAAAAGCGTGACTGGGGTGGGGGCAGGTCGCATTCCTTTTCCTTCGATGCCAGAGAGGCTTTTCCTGGCCACAGCCCCACGGGGAACAGCCCAGGTAAACAATTGACCTGCAAGACTCCTTCCCAAAAGCTGCCCTGCATGCAAGGTCCATGTGGGATCATGACACGACTAGACAAAGCCTTAGAAGAGATTTACTGGGGGTTGCAAGCAGACAGCTTGAAAACTGGGAGAGACTGAGACGATTACAGGAGAAAGGAACGTCATATCTTGTTCTTGCTGCACACCCAAATCCTTGCTGGAAACAGCACATCGGGTCAGAGGGACCCTTGCTCTGAACCAGTTTGTATGTTCTTAGCAAAGTTCACCTCCTTCTCTTCTTTTGCAGGGCTATAAAAAGATGCCCTGCATTGCTTTGCGGGTTGGAGGAGATTTGCACTTATCCCACGCAGGAAAAAAGAAACGGGGACAGAGTTCGATTTGGGCAGAGCACAGTAAGCCCGCAGAAGCCATCTAGGAACTGTGGCTAAAAAGAAATGGAGCTGTAGGAAAAACAGAAAAGGAGACAAGAGGGGAAAAAAAAAGAAAAATCAGAAAAGAGTAAGGAGCTGAGCAGGAAACGGCTGCAGGGTGGAGCTGTGTAACGTAACAAGGACACAACTTCGGAAGAGAAACAGGCCCCAGTAGGTGGGTGGTAAGGCAGCACTGGGTGACTTCATATTTTAAATATTTAAACATTACGAGGAGTTGAAGGTGTACTTTGCTCTTACAAAAGAGATCGTTTAATGCTTTTACTTTCTGAAGGCACAGTCTCTTTCTTTCCTTACTAAATGTAAAAAAAAGTAAACACAGTGAGTGCTGATAGCCCAGGCAGCTCTGCAAGCCAGCAACAAATTGACCCGTGCTGAGTTGACAGAGGCCAGTAACCACCCCTGGAGAACTCATTTGCTCCAGCAGGGTTTGCACTGTTTTCTTAAATTCATTTAAGGCACTTGAACGAGCTCTCCTTCTGTGCGCAGGCAAAACAACCGTTTCCTTTCACTGTGACTACCTTTCTTCACATTATTTTAACTCTGAACTACTCTCCCTTCCCCTGTGAGTTTGGAGGCTTCAGATTCCTTGGTGGCTTCCCTTTCCATGCAGCACTTTGGTCTTGCCCGTTCCATGAGAGCTTCAGTAGCACATCCCAGCTGAAGCTGGTGCAAATGGTTGGTACTGGTGTTTGACCAAGGCCTGCAGTCATAGAACCCAACATAAACTCACACCAACGCTTCCCAGTCGTGTATCCACACCCAGCCGTATGTGTTTAGGACATATCTCATGAGGCCCTCCGCCCTCTCCCGCTGATGGGAAAGCACTAGAGGAGTATCAGCTCTCAACCGATTTGGTTCAAGTGCAAGATGGCATCGGCAACATTGTGGATCTTGACATTAAACCTCTTCGGGAGAATCACAGAATTGTCAGGGTTGGAAGAGACCTTAAAGATCATCTCGTTCCAACCCCTGTGTGCCATGGGCAGGGACATCCCCCACTAGATCAGGCTGCCCAGAGCCCCATCCAGCCTGGCCTGAAAAACTCCCAGGGATGGGGCTGCCACCCCCTCTCTGGGC
>NW_009728290.1:364-16399 GCF_000703405.1 Apaloderma vittatum | reverse complement strand
GCTTCAATCCATTCCCTCTAGTCCTGTCACTGCCCCACATCCTAACAAGCCCCTCCCCAGCTTTCCTGTAGCCCCCTTGAGATCCTGGAAGCCACAATAAGGTCTCCTCGGAGCCTTCTTTTCTGCAGACTGAACAGCCCCAGCTCTCTCAGTGTGTCTGCACAGGAGAGGGGCTCCAGCCCTCTGAGCATCCTCGTGGCCCTTCTCTGGACACGCTCCAGCACGTCCAGATCTCTCTTGTGCTGTGGCTCCAGAGCTGGACGCAGCACTCCAGGTGGGGTCTCACCAGAGTGGAGCAGAGGGGGAGAATCCCCTCCCTCGCCCTCTGGCCACACATCTCTTGATGCAGCCCAGGACACGACTGGCTTTCTGGGCTGCAAGTGCCACCAACAGCTCATGTTGAGCTTCTCATCCACCACAATCACAGAATGTGTGGGGTGGAAGGGTCCAGCCTGAGAGCGAGCACCTTCTTTCCCAGCTGTTCATATAGCACAAGTTAAAAAAACAGTCTCACGGTTTGAGATACTTTCCTTTTTCCTAATCCAGTCACTTTAGCTCAGTTTGTGCATGGATGGCAGGAGAAATCACACTGAACCTCAGGCTAGAAGGCAAATTCTCTTTGTGGGGATGACGGTCTCGGGATGTTCCTTGGCTCTCTGACTGCAGAGGTTTTACAAGCAGTAGCAGATAAGGAACAGAGTAAAGAAAGTTCTGCAAGGAGAGGAAAAGAGTTTGCAACTCAGGCAAAACAATACCAGATGAAGGATTAAGAAATCTGGGAGAATGTAGGTACTGCAGTAGACAAGGAACTGGTGCCTCCAGGGATAATTTTATGGAGGCTGGCAGGGAAAGGCAGCTGCTTGGGGGCCAGGGAAGACAGATGAGCGAGCATGATGAGAAAGGGAGGAGAGTTCAGACACGAGTCTCTAATCTCTTTCCATGAGAGAAGTGTAAATACACCTGAAGTCTGCTTTCAAAGTTTTCAAGGGAGTAATAATGAAGTTTCATTAAAAGCACTATAGCCATTTCCAGTCATTACAACAAACAAACAAACCAACCACCCACACGCAAAATAAATCGCACAACACCGGGGGAAAAGAGCACGTCTGTAGAGAGGATGCACAGTCTGTGGAGAAGAGAAAGTCTGCTAGGCACGGCCACAGGAAACCCATTATTAAACCTCACTCAGCTCAACCAGTGGTTATTCATGTTCAAGAGAACATTCTTGGACAGTTAATACAAGGATTACTCTGTCTCTTCCAAAGATTATCCTGGAGCATTTCTTCACACAAAGAAAAATCAGTGTGGGTTCCGGAACAATCTCAAATCTGCCCCCTTACGTGTGTGAATTAGTATTGCAAGAGCCAAGCTCCACGCACCTACAGAGCGCAGGAGGCTCGGTGCAGAGAGATAATCGCTAACAAATCAAAACGACTGTCAAAAAACCTGAGTGGGAGATACATCACTCAGCTGAAAGAACAAGCAGCAACACAAAACATGACATATGTAAACCCAGTTCAGAAAACACAGCTCGATACAACGATAAGGACTATTGCACTGACAACCTTGCCTGTCTCCACACTTCGCCTACTGCAGGGAGCACCTTCTTTCCCAACTGTTGATACAGTACAAGTTGAAACACCGACTCATTTTACTGATCTAACCCCCCTTAGGGAAAGGGACGTGCCGCCGCCGGCGGCTGGCAGCCTCCTGGGCGGGTGAGCCAGAGGCTGGGCTGGTTTGTGGTTAAGACACATTTTGCTGAAAGTCAGCACTTGTGTGTTGGCTTGCACCCGGCCTTAACTGCTGAGTTTCAAAGCTGACCGCTCCATAAAAGTCATATATAGATATATATATGAATATATATACATATATATATGCAGGCAAAATAACTGTTTCCTTTCACTGTGACTACCTTTCTTCACATTATTTTAAAATATACATAAAAAGTTATATCTGTATATACATATATATATATTTGTAAAGCTCACTGCTTCAGAAAAGCCACAAAATTAATAGCGATGTCATTTGTGACGGACTCTGAGACCAGGCCACTAATTAGTTAATATTTTTTGGTGATCTTTTTCCAGCCAGTTTAAGGGACTCATGAGCACAACTTGCATTAAAATCCCCCACGGGAATTAAATCACTTCAGCTTGCTGGAAAACCTTGCATCTAGAGGTTTAAACTCAGCCGAGTGCTGTAAGAGACTCCTCTCACTGAGCAAGATATGAAAGGAGTTACAAAGTCTTCAAACCTTTAGGTGTGCGGGGGAGGGAACTCAGCTTAACTGTAACTTTATGCAAGAAGCTTTTGTGGTCTCTCTGATGCCAAAGCCCAACTTATTCCGGGTTCTCAGAAACCAATCTGGAACCACCCAGACAACTCTGCAGGAGAGCTTTTAAGTGAAGGCACAGGTGATGAATGCTCCCAGCCCTGCCGCCTTCCTCCTCCAGCCCACCCACGTGCCGAGAGCCCAGGGCGTCCGGGAGCCGTTCACGCGCTTTCATTTTCTTGCTTTTCTCCCTCCAAGTCGTCTTCGAGCTGAGCTGAAATGGTTTAGGTAAAGGACATGGTCAGCAGATGCTGTATCACAGGAGGAAAGAGGGGAAAAAAAAAAATGAATCAGCCTGTAGTATTCAAGAAATTGTTTCCTTTTATCCTGGGTGGGGGAGCACTAACCATTTGGCTCAGTAAAATGAAATGAATCCTAAATGTGACCTAACCAGTCAATCTATAATTTGCTACTAATAATTAATGTAATAATAAGGTGAAAGGAAGAAAAGCTGTTTCCCAATCCACTGGTGACATCTAGAGGGAGAGGATTTCTTTGCGTTCTTGGCAGCTCCCGAAGGGACTGAAAAAGAAATTATAAAGCTTTTCCTCAACAAGCATTAACAGTAGCTCTGGAGCCCCTTATTCCATACTCTGGAGTTCCCTCTGTGTGCTGCGGCACAGGAGGTCACGGCAAAAAGAAGGCTCCTGGCAGTGACAGCACTCCAGAAAGACATGAAAACGAGATGGAGGAGAAAAGGCAGAATCCTGAGCCTTTTCCAAACGGCGACGGAAAGGTCTCTGCCTTCCCAAGAGCAACCCTGCGGCAGGTCCTGCTGCCCAGTCGCCCCACATGCTGTAAGAAGAGCAAAATATTGGGCACAGCAGCAACAAGTGGGATGTGAATCATGCTCGGGTACCTCCGGGATCACAGCTTAGGAGGGCCCAGTCCCCCAACAGCGGGCAAACCCCTTCACCCCTTTCCTAACAGACCTTATCTCTGCTCTCCAGACTCAAGTACTCAATCTCCAAGTGCTTTTTTTAAAACAAAAACAACAAACAACCAACACAACTTTCTCAACTTTGCACATCGTGAATGAACTGTTACACCTCGACTGTGGAGAAAAAGACATCAGAGACTCTAAAGCAGCTCCATCGGAAGCCAGGCTGTGGTATCGCCTGTCCTTGGGGCTGCTTGCTAAAACACGCAGGAAATTTTGGCCAAGGTTGTTACCACTCCTCCGCACAAGGTGGGGCGCACCTGGATTTGCAATTCTAACCACGTTATTGGCTTCAGGCCTTTTTTGTTGTTGTCAAAGTCGGCTTCACCAAAATAAAGATCAAGAATAAAGGTGAGCAGCGAACCACCCAAACGGACCAGCGGTGGTGCTTGCAGCACAAAGCCTGTACGACACACTTTACGCCCCTTTTTTACACCCTGAAGATTCTTTTGGAGAATTTGTTGACAAACATGAGTCCTGCTCAAGGAACAAAGAAATTGCCTTGTCCACCTGAGACTCATTGAAACACCCAGCAGTCAGGTCTGAGTAATCTGTGCCTTTTTCCTGCCTGGTAAGGAGGGCCTCCGTCCTCACTTTAATTTTTGGGAAGACTTCAAAGTAACCCTAAATAAAATTGCCTGGGGAGGGCGAGGCACCGGGAAGTCAAGGCCTGTGATCAAGCCTGCCTTCCTGTCCATTTGCAGGTAAAGCTGAAGGTTTGGTCAGATAATTGCTTACAATTATGTCAGCACATTTAATGAGGTATTTCCCCTCTCACCAGGATGTGGTAACCGTGGGACCACCAAGTGGCACCGCAGAGTGAAAGAGATTTGCTGGCAACCTGTAATTCCAGGTGCGGAGAAGCTGAAGAATTATTTATTACGTTTCGGGGTGAACTACCCCAGCTGAAACAACAAAGCCGCAAATTTTCAAGTGTTAAAAGAAGAAGGTACGTATTCAGGCACGTGAATACTACGAAACTGCAGCTGCTGTCCAGGGACAGCTGAAATTTTGCCCCGCAGAACCTAAAAGCGAGGAAGACGTGCAGCCAGGGGGACAAAACTTAACGACTGTTTAAAATCCCATTCGGAAGCAAGTCGCAGACCTTCACCTGCCATTTTCTCCAGCTCATTGGGTCTGTTAATAGCGTGACACGGTTTAGTTTTGCAGCTGAATTTAATTCCTAAGCTCACGCCTGCAGCCTTGGTGTTTGGGGCTTGTCAGGAGGTGACAAAGTCACGCTTGGATGGGACACAGCCCTGGGAAGACATGCAGCACAAGGTGACATAGTGGTTGCCCGCTGAAGACGCACTCTTACCACGTTTACTGAAGTTCATGGCACTTCACTGCACAAAGTGTTTTTCCCCATAAAATACAGAGCAGAAATCCCTCAGTGACAGCTGTCCCGGTTGCTGTGACAAGCGCTGGGGAAGGCAGCCAGTCGACTCGCCATAGCTGCTCTTGCAAGGGAAAGACGAGGAAGAGCTTAGGTGATCCTACTCATTTCCAGGCCAAATTCAAACTGAATTATCTCCTTAAGAGTCTTTTTCAGAATCCAGTGGATGCCTTTCCTAATCTGCTAGTCTTGATTAGCAGATGAAGTAATTCCTGCGTTTACTTACATCCCAGTTTTTCAGAAGGCCCTTGAGTTACAGCAGGGGATCAGCTTCCCACGATGGACACGCACAGGAAATCCAAACGCACATTCCATGAGAGGCACTATCTGCAAGAACAGCTCCGATGCCAGCATGAATACTCATTATTTCAAAAGTATAAATAAAAATCAGTGTATTCTGAATGTTTACATCTTTTAAGTCAAAATCCAGACAAACATTGCTGATATGAGAGGAATACAAGCACTGGAATTCCACTGGCTTCCCTGGGAGTTGCCCAGATAGAGCTTAAGCAGCGTGAAATCTGCAGCTGATTTACAGCAGGAGGGAAAGGTTTTTCCATCCTCGTTAACCACCTCACCTCAGCAGCCTCGGGATCATCACCAGCTGTTTCCTCGCCACTCGTAAATCATATTCAAGGAAAACTTTCATAGACTCATTTTGTTTCTCTCCCCCCATAGCTTCCCAGTGTTTGTCCATCTCTCACTATCACGTCCCTTTCTGGGAAGAGTCCTTCCTTCCACGTATTATTCTCAGGGCTGCCTTATCACTGCTTTTCTCTCTCAGGCATTTCGAAACTTTCCTTTAAGTTTCGGCAGAAGCTTGACACTCACCAGAAACTCCATGTTTCCTGCTTTTTCTTCAGAGAAACACCACAGATGACAGCAGATTTAGAGCTGATGCAAAAATTAAAGCGTAAGACACGCTGGAAGATCTGACAGGAAAGGAAGAGAAGGGGAAATGGGAAAAAAAAAATAAGCCAAGAAGGGACCAAGTAACTTTAGCCAACTGATAGCAGAGCTAGGAAAGGAGCATTAACAGTAGGGATGAATTTCTTTCCAGTATCCAGAGAGGAAATCCTTGCAAGTCAGCAGAGATGGGAAGTTTCCACAGCTGTCAGATTGACTGGCACTTGAAATTAATTCATGTGCAAAGCAGTCTAGGGTAAAACCTTGGAATATTATGGCAAAAAGAGAGAATTTACTGGGAATTTTGTCATCAGTTTCTGCAAAGTGGTATTTTCACCTGCACCTTGCTTTTAATTCTTAGCTCTGTTTTAAAAGCGTTGCTGGAAAGCCCCAGAAGAAAGGATTTGCAAATCGGGAAACCAAACAGTAACGACAACTTCTCTGTACCACCAACGTCCGTAAGAAATTGGGTGATCCTAGGTCCACCCAGGATTTATAATTGTAAGATCTAAATTCTTTCACCAGCACACCTCCCTCTGTCACAGGCTCCCAGACCTCTCACGCTTGGTACTGCAGACAGCAACATCCACCGCGACTGCCAAAAGGTACCACAGCCATGGTTATAATCTCACAAAATATATATAAAAAAAGATATTTGAAAATCAGTTACAGTCAACTGTCTTTCTCCAGGTCTCCAGCAAGGACAAGGTCTGATTTAGGAATTCTTTGTTATAAAATTATATTAATAAATCCTTTTAATTAGTGCTTGTTCTTTATCTATGGAAAGATTCACGGGTTAACTGTAGCCACTAGATGTGCACACTCCAGTGCTCTAAACCATTTCTCTGTACTTTTGGTATATGTGAATCTAGATCAGGCAAAGACTGAGTAAATCTTTCTTTTCAGGCAATAAAAGTTTACCTGTGCCTTATCTCGAGTCCTTTTAAAAAAAAGATATTGGCAAAACCGAAACTCTCAATATTTTAATAAGTTGAATTCAAGAAAAACATCACCCTCCTGAATACGTGAGGAAGGCCAACCAGTATTTTAAATCTCTTGTGTTATTATATTAAAAAGAAACAGCTTCTGTGAAGTGGAAGAGGAAGACAACTTGGCAGATCTATGACTTTGTAAGAGCTGAAGGGAAATTTAGCACCGGGCAACTACTCTGACACTTCTCAGAAATAGTCTAAGGCATTCTCTCGCTTCCTTCCTCATTTCCCAGAAAAATGAGCCCAGAGGAAGAAGAGACATTTTCAAATCTGAATGGGTTGGGTTTTACTTGCCATAATTTTGGCAAGATAAAGAACTGCCCCAAAAACTGAAATAAAAATTAAGCCAAAGCTTCCTAATCCAACAGAAACTGGAAGCCTCGACACGTGGTACACGCTGTCGAACGCGACTGCTGAGCATTTCGCTCAGGGGGACTAGGAACAACGTAAGTACTTGAAGTACTCGGCTCCGGCATTCAAAAAGCTTCACCCAGCAGTGGAAGCTGGAGACATCCCACAAGTCCTCTCTGGATGAACCAGCAGCACAACCTCGTTCTTCTCCCACCAGACATGTAAACGCCTCTTCTTCAGCCTGGCCAAGCTTCTCCTCCTCTCCTCTCCTCTCCTCTCCCCCCATTACTTTCTCCATAGCCTCCCCTTTCACAAAGATACCTGGGTCTGAGCCTGCAGAGAGCTGCCACAGCGCTGCAGCTCTCAGCTTTCTCCAACCTACTCACGTTTCCAACCCTCTGTCCTGCTTTGAGCTGAACAGAACCGATTTCATTCAGTGATGTTACTTCTCAGCTCAGTCTCTAAGAGGCTGCACTTTCTGGAGTTAACAGCGTGTTTTTGCAGACAGTGGCTGGTACCCGAAGCGATAACACCTGATGTTGACAGTCACTGCCGGGGATTGGGATGCAGAAAGGCTCTTGCTCCTGTAGTGACCAAGGTCACTGCTGGATCTTGTGTGCCAGGAAGTAAAAGGGGTCACAGAATAAAAGGTTGCACCTCTGGTAAGGAACTGACAGAACAGGAGACCAGAGTATGTCAATCCATATACACCCTATTCAGTATAAAACTGCGGGATCCCAGGGGTTAAGTTCATCTTGTTCAATGTCCAGCACCCAAGGAGGACTGTCCAATTTTCTGCCTTCGATCCCAACCTCGAGTTCCTGAAAATCCAGCTCTTGCGCTGCAGCATCACTGGGGATTGCTGCTGGGGGGAGTTGGGTTCCATACCAGCTCTGTATATATTTCATTATTTCCTTATTATTGTCTTATTAAAGCTGGTTTGGTTTCTTTTCAAAACCCTAAGTGTCTCTGCCTCATCTCCTTTCCCTTTCAGCATCTGTCAGCATCCAGTGGCTGACACAGCCCAAACCCCTGACACCCTCCTTTGCAGAATATCACACATTTCTCCTTTCAGGCATGAAAAAAGAACTTGTCAAGAATCTAATTTTCCAATTCTTTCCAATCTGAGCTCTTGAAAACATGCTGAAAGCAAAGCTGGGAGTTTAAAGCCTTTCAAATGGTTAAAGACAAGCAACGGGAGCTGGTGGAGTGTTTCAAGCTCAACAGTTTCGGGGTTTTCACGGGAAGTGAGGGCAGTTGGAGAATCAGTCACACCCCGAGTCTCTGCTGGTTTTACACCCGCTTGGCATGATGGAAAGCACCAAAGCACCAGAACGCTGCTCTGAAGAGTTGTTTCCACATTCCCAGGTGGTTAGAATTCAAGTTCTTGCCTCAGTTTTATCCCGTAGAGATTCAAGTACAAGGTCTGTTGTGTTCCTGGAGCTGAGGAGGGGATTAAGTAAAAAAAAAAACAGGTCTTTTTTCCTTCACAGCTGAGACTTTTCTTTAACCCCCAGGCCGTTCATCTAAACTCGCTAGACTCGAGATCTGAGGTGGTGGCAGAGTACGTGGCACAGCCAGGCTGCCTCTCCGGCAGTGGGATACAAGTCAAGCAGCAAGAGAACTTTGGTACGACTTGCACCTCACACTTAAGCCGATGTCAAAATCTCGTTCTGGCAAAAATAAGCGTTTGTCAGGAACAGATGCAGCCGTTCCCAACAGTTAAACTCTGCTTGGGTATATTACTGATGTAACACTTCCCCTGACTTTAGCAAGTACCTGGGACAACACCGCACACTTCTTTGGCCAGCCGCTACAAAAATAATTTAGAATTCTCTGTCTTAACAACATTATTTCTCTCTGCACCCTCCAGCCTCCTTTGGAGGACCTTTTTCTGTAGCATCGCAGGTATTTGCCTTCATTTTAAGGCTCCTCACAAGACATTCGTTGCTGTCCTCAAAGAAGCCTGTGCCCACCACTGCTACCTAGAAGGAGGGCTGCTAATTTTCTGCTGTTCCTGATTAGCCAAACTCTGGTATTTCCTAATGTGATCTCTACAGTATCTAACAAAGTCATTCTTGCACTTGAATTTCCACAGGAAATTCTCCTGTTCTAATACTCCCTTGCCTTGTCTCTTATATTACAGGTGCAACATCCAGTCCCTTGAGAAAAACTACCTGTATGTTGTTTCAGTTTCCTCTAATCACACACAGGAAATAGTCAAGACACACAGAGTCTCCTCCTAAAATGAAGATAACTGAGGGAGATGTCTGGAGAGTCTCTCACTTGCACGTTTTCAGTAAAATGATTCTTCTCATTTGGAGTCAGTCAGTTCTCCCCTGGCCAGAGCAGCAGAACCGTAAGGATTAGTTGCTCTTGCGTGGCCTTTCCCTGCAAAAGCTCTAAGGCCCATTTCGTAAAGCTCTTCTTCACACGCTGATCTTTCTATGACACAAATGGTGCCGTTGATTTTTAGCTCTTCTCTCTCCACAGCAGACTGCAGGAGATCTGTGATCATAACCAGCAGCTGTTAACCTCGCTCAAGCGATCTGAAAACGTGCATAGTTTGCAGCAGGAGGTCACAAAGCAGATGTTTTAGCACTGTTACTTGCAATTGCAGTTAGCAACAGCTTCGTGCTCTATTCCTACCCAAGCATTAACATCATTTGTTCTTTTGGAAAGAATATTTTAAGAATCTGCCTCTTAGATACCAGGAGAGCAATATCAACCTCTGCTGTAAGTGCATTTGATTAAATGCCTTTTTTAATTAAGAACCACTGCAGCTACTCACAAGTAAAAATAAATAGATAAATGGAGAAGAGTGAGGTCTTCTCCCCATCAAACTGAACCGTGTCATTGCTGTGAGCTCGTACCAACCTTTGCCTGATACCTCGGTGAGAAGTAAGAGCAGTCAGAAGAGACAGCTGAAGTTAAGAACCTCCCTAACTGTAAGAGAGATACCTTCAGCACACATAAAAATTACTTCACCGGGTGCAAAAGCACTGAAGGGCTCATCGTTATCGTAAAGGGACCACATTTACAGGAGAGATGCTGTTCTCGCAGGACTGAAGCCGGCTCGGCAGTAATATCCTCTCTCCATCCACTGTGAGTCTCTGATCTGAAGAGAGCATCCTGCAAGGCATCTGGGGTGAGCTTGCCCTGAAAATATTAATGGCAGCACTAATAGCCAGGCTCAAGCAACTGGATGTTGAGGCTAATGGTTTGTGAGTGCAGATAATTATTTGGTAAGCGTGGCATGACTTGTGTTTTACAAGACAACAACAACCAGGCTTTCATCAGCACATTGTAATTAAGAGGCTGGTGTTACCCACAATCGACAGACACAGAGAGATGTCGAGAGTGCTGAAAGGTTTTCAGAGGTTTTAACAACTGGCTGGTGGCACTTGCCACAGAGCTTGGGAAAGCAGCAGTAGCATGGTTTGGAAAAAGCAAGTTCGGAATGATTTGACAGGTCTTTCCTTCTTCTTCCTACCCTCCTGTCATCTCTGCTGTGAGGAACGTAATTGCCAGCATCTCCAAGCACTGGGAGTAGAGTGTTCCACAGGCACTACCAGCATTTCCTAGAGATACTCGTTCAGAGGCCACCAAATGTACACGAAGCACGTACTTCAGCTTGTTTTATTAATTCTGCCTGTGTTTTAACACATTTTGCACATCCAAACAAACAAAAAAACCCCCAACAAACAAACCCTTAGGAGCTATTTCCAGAGCTATGCAGCTGACGAGTCAGGTGTACTCACACTTTCTTTTCCCCTTGCAGAAAGCCACCAGGTACAAGACAGTTCCCCTGCACAGGCAATTGTTAATAGGTGCCCGGTAAGTTAAAAGGTGTCCACCAGAAGGCCAGGATTTAATTCCAGCTTGCTGGGTTTTAATAAACCCTGACAATGGTACTAACTCTTTCACCAAAAAGCACTTTACAGAGGAAGAAAATACAGTGTCGCAAGGTCCCTTCTCTCAGTGTAAAACCTCTGGTTTTGGGATATTTTGTTCCTACCCCTCTCCCAGTTGCTGAAACATCCTGGAGTTCTTGCACAAAAGCCAGCTGAGGAGAAGCACCAGTGAAGTACACAAGTGGAGTGAATGATTAGCAAAGAAGTGAATTAAGTGAATTAAGAAGTGAATGATTAGCAAAGGATCCCTTAAAAAGGGAACAATTAGCAAAGGATCAGCATTCTCTTACAGTAACTTCAGGCCAAAGGAGGGACACACAATTTAGGACACTCCGGCTGCTGCAGCACCGTATAAACACCGTGCCTTGAATCCATCTAGACCCAGGCATTCACAGACCTGCTTTTGGAATTTAAAAAAAACCCCAAACCAGCAGTAATACGAGAGCCTCTAGACATTTTCTGAAAGCTAGGCCATAGCTTCCAATTACATCCAAGCGCTGCGTTTTAATAGCTACCTTCTTCAGCCGAGTAAAAGTTTCCATTTGTGCTAACTTTGATGTGATAATAGGAAAGAAAAAAAAGTGCATGCTTGCACTCCTCGTTACTATTTTACCAGCCCAAGAAAGTCTGATGGAATAGAGGCTTTAATTCCAACAGAGATCAAGAGCAAACAAACATTCATTTCAGAAAAGCCATAATTAAGGAGAAGAAAGGAAAGAGAGAGCCATCACCATCAAAAACACTTGGCCTTCACAACAGTGTTAGGTCACCGGCCAACAAACAACTGGTTTTAAATAGTCTTAAATGAGTCTAGTGAATAAGTAAAAGTCACTTGAAGAGTTTACTGCAGCTAGTATAGAACAAGTGGGTGATCAGGGAAGAATTAAAAAAGCTTTTTTAAACAAAATATGTAAATGTATTTCAGGAAGAACTCTCTCTTCACACACCTCCTTAAAACTCATCTTTCTCCCGTGTGGAAAATCAGTGTCTTCACTTCCATTTCTGCTACAGAAACAAACCTCTTGACAAACCTGCACAGGCTGCAGCAAAGGGTCTCGCTTCGCATTGCCCCTTCCTCCCAGCCAGATCCCTGCGAGCCCAGTTCTGCAATCCTGTAGCCACATGGAAAGGCTTTTGATTAAGTGTATAATTCCATTTATTTCTGGGGTACAGGCTCAACAGAAAACCAACTACCCGGTTCAAATTGATCGAGCCTGCTCCAGGGAGGGCAGCAGGAGCGAGGCCGGTTTGGGGAGCCCAGACCCCACCTTTGGCAGCGGTTCCCAGTTGCACCATCTGTGAGAAAACGCGAAAGCAGACTCTCAGCTCTTCTCGAACACCTGCTCCTCTACCCAGCTTCTCTGTCAGCCTCAGCCATTGATCACGCCAGACAGAAGCTCTTTGACCTCGGCTTTCTCAAGCCTCCTTCAGACCACCTTTTGCTCAGGGGCTCACCGTGACGGCACCCGTGCTTGCACAACTTGGCAACTGAGCATCTTTTCCACCCTAACGTGACCCACATAAAAAAAAACACAAGTTCCTTTTAATCCTTCCACACAAAGCCGGCCAGTTAATTGCAGCTAATCCCATTTGAATTGCTACCAAGAAGGGACAGCTACAATTAAAATATTTACAAGTACAAATCAAGCTGCGGCTCTCTTCCCACCGCAGATAGCTTGTCTCCAGCGACAGAGCGCTGTGTTTCCTTCAGAGCTCTGCTGACTTCCCCAGGTGCCAAGCAAGTACCGACAGGTCACACGGAACAGGCACAACGCGGCTCGCAAATCGTAGGATCAGTTGTTGGAAAAAGCTGTGGCTCTGTGCTACCAAACACACAGGTGCTCAAGAAGGGGAAGGCGAGGTAGGGCTTTAATCAGATGGACTTGAGAGCCCGTCTTTCCCCTCAGAAAAGGGGACTCCAACCCTGCAGGATCGCCTCTGGGGGCTTCTGCAATAGGAAAGCTACAGAATGTTTCTAGATATTGGAGAGAACAGTTGAGTCTGGACCAAGATTAAAAAGATTTCAAGCTCCGGATTTCAGCGCAGCTTGGCGAGAGATGTGTGCAAGACGCGAGCCGAGGTTAGAGAGCGTGTCTGGGGCAGGAGAGAGAGCTCACGGGTTTATTTATGTGTGTTACCTCAGGAGAGATAACGTGCCTCCGAGCTGTCAGCTTCACCTGGGTTCACCTTGAGACTAGATAAAGTTGGGAACAAGATTACAGAGCAAACAAACATCAAAATAAAGTTTCTTTTATCTGTCCTGGGCACCTGACTGCAGGTTTTTTGTCATCTGCTTGCTGCCTGAGCTGGGGGAACGGGGCTCAGAGAAACACTCATCCAACAGCTAGCAACCTGGTCTGATTCGGGGTCAGGAACCAGCTGGCAATAGTGAATGTCTTCCCAGTAAACCCATTCCTTGCTCCACCTCAGGACTGGTCTGCTTTGGGCACACTCTGCAGGTTCCTTTTCTTCTACTCAAACACAGTAATCACCTCTTCTGTTCATACCTTAAATGCAATTTATGTTGCCATGCAAGAGCTACAGTGGCAACGGGGGAAAGGGCTGAATGGAAAAAATAAAATGTTAGAGCAGTGCCCAGATCAGAACTCCCAGAGGAACTATTCCCTCTTCATAACTGTGTGAAGTCACCATCTCTTGCACCCTTTTTAGACACATCTCTGAGATTACACAGACAAGAGGCTGACTTCAAATACTCTGTCCAAACCACCTCCCTTCACACCTCCCTGGTCACACAGCCCTCTTTTTGGAAGTGTCACAGGTCCTCTAGCATCAGAGAAGTGAAACTTGATGCTTCCTATGAAAGTCAAACTAATACTTTAAAAAAAACAACCACAACAACAACTCACTGAAACAGCAAATCTGAAACTACTCAGGAATGTTGTAGTCTAAGGGTGCAAAAGCAAGGCAGGGTCTGCGAGAGGCCACGTCTAATAACGGACGTTACCTCGCCCTCAGACATTGCTGAATGGATTTAGTGCATTCATGGTCTCTGGATCGGAGGCCTCAAGCCTGCAGCTGGAGCTCCCCTTCTGCCCAAGCAGATACTTGACTAAAATCAGGCTGGTGGACAAAAGACTCCTCCTCCAGGGTCAGGCTGCAGGGCTGGAGACAAAAAGATTTTTCATGCATGCGTGCGCGCACACAAACACACACACTCACAAGGTTCAGGCTAATTAACAAGGAGAGCAAAGTAATTTATCATATGTATGTTTAAATATATTTACGTTCTAGTGCGAAAGGAGTTGCTTGCTTCTAGGCTTTTTTTTTTTTTTTAAATTAAGAAAAAAACCAACCACCAAAACACCTCCTGTCTCTCTGTCCTAGTTTGCCAGTTCCCCAACAGCTGAAGGGATTAAACAATTTAAATTCTGTTATTAGAGGTTTGCAGGAAGACAGTTGGCTCGGTGTTGCCAGGGTGCCGAAAGCAGAGCGAGCAGGTTGAGTGATGCCAGTCAGTATTCGTGAGATCCCAGCTGGATACTGGGACCAGCTCTGGGCCTCTCAGTACAAGAAACATCAACTGGAGCGTGTCCAGCCAAGGGCAGAAGAGATGAATGAGAAGAAACTGTGAGCAGGTTCACTCAGCCTGGGGAGGAGAAGGCAAAAGGGGAA
Organism: Apaloderma vittatum; assembly: GCF_000703405.1. Lineage (NCBI taxonomy): Eukaryota > Metazoa > Chordata > Aves > Trogoniformes > Trogonidae > Apaloderma > Apaloderma vittatum. The sequence continues at coordinate 1,932 of NW_009728290.1, read as the reverse complement.
TTAACTGCTGTCTACCAAAAAAGCAAGAAAAGGGGCAAGAGAGAAGACAGAGACAGATCTTTCTTGGGCATACACAGCCCAAGAATGAAAAGAAGCAAGATGCACAAGCTGCAGCAAGGAAAACTGCCATTAGAGAGAAGGAAAAAATAGTTTTCCTCACAAGTGTGCTCAAACTCTGGAACAGGGACCCAGAGAGGTGAGAAAATCTTTGTCCTTGGAGGTCTCTGAAGCTTACACAGCCAATGCTCTGAGCAACCTGACCTAAATTCAAAGTTTGCCTCACTTCGAGCAGGTGTTGGACCAAAGACCTCCCAGAATTCGCTTCCAGTGAAGTTTTTCCACTATTCTGTGAACAACTCTCAAGCCAACATCTTCTTGAACGGCTTTACCTACATCTCAAGACCAGATCGAGGTGCCAAGCTGGCATCACCTCGCTTGTGGGTCTCCAAACGAAGATTTAACACAAACACATTCTATCTGCATAAACTCCTTTCCCAGTTTTATCACAATTTCCCCAGCTCTCTCCACACAGACGACTCTCGCAGAGGAATGTAAAACCATCCCCAGAGCATTTCATCGCCTCGCCGAATCACTGAAACCTTCCCTAGGCTTTTCAAGGGATGCAATTAGGGAGCTACAATTTGATTTTCAGGTCGATACCGCAGCAGGTTTCTGTGAACACATTGTATTTCTAAAAGTTCACCAAAACGTTCTGCCATCCGGAACGCACGACGGTTACTAAAACCAGCCGTCAGGAAAACCAAACTCATCAGTGTTCACCTTGCTCTGATCAAAAACGTCCACTCCAGCCTGTGGAGAATTTCACCAGGTTTCAAACCAAGGGACTGCCCCCGTCACCTTTCTCTCACTCATTCCCATGGCACAAACGAAACTAAAGGAAGAGCAGGAGCATCTCTCACCACCCCAACCCAGGCTGCAGTCCCTCACGAGGCGCAAAAAACCCAGGGCAGCGAGGAGAAGATCACATCTAGGAGACAATCTCTGCCCAAATCTGGAGGTAAAAACTCAGCTGAGGCGACTAGAGCCACATTTGTCAAAAACAGGTGGTTTCTAAAGCACCTGTGTGCTTGGAAAAGTCGTTTCCTCACCTTGAGGGCAACAAAAAAATCACACATCTCTGCTGATCAACGTGGGTTTGTCTGGATATCAGTGAGGAGAGGGGTCATTCAGCTGCTGATAGAGCAGAAGCTGCTTATAAACACACCCAGAAACAGGACTGGGCTCAACACAAATTGGTTGATCTTCAGCTTAGCTTAAGAAACCGCAGAAGTTTCACTGAGCCGCCGTGGGAAAGTCTGCCAAGTTCAACGCATCAAACCAACGCTAACAGACGGCACAAAGAGGGATTTAAAAATCAGAGTAAAAGTGGAGCTGAGGCCCTTGGAAAGGAGCTGATTGGGCGCCAGGGGCTGCAGAGATCCTGGAGGCTCAGCCAAGACACCCCATCTCCAAATTATTTCGACCCCAAGGAGCAACAAGGATCCTCTCCTCCTTCTCCCAAACCGATGCTGGCGGAGGCAGCCTGCCAGCCGCCCCCTCTGAGAAAC
>NW_009728290.1:0-350 GCF_000703405.1 Apaloderma vittatum | reverse complement strand
GGAAAGCCTGGGGGCCATTTGGTCGGAGACAGGTGCAAGCTTTCCCCTTTTATAGAGCAGGTACAGGCAGGAAAACCAGCGATGGCCTGAGAGATGCCCCATCCCACCTCTGGCCGTGGTGGGCTCCTTCGATACCCAACGAACCCCTGCACACACTTTGGAAAGGGGAGGGAAAGCCTGACGGGGGTGTTCTCTGTTAAAGCACAGAGAGGGGAGTTCCCGCTGGTAGGGGAGGAAGGAAGAGTCCCTGACCCGAGGCTGCTGCAGGCCCCAGGGCAGGGATTCCCCTCAGGACACAGGAGGGGGGGCCCGCACAGCCGGACAGAGGGGACGGCCCGGGTCAGGGGGGA
>NW_009728289.1:5103-6270 GCF_000703405.1 Apaloderma vittatum | reverse complement strand
AGCTGGAGAAGTGCTGATCTCTCACTCCTTGGGAATGCTGCGGCGCCTTCCCAGGCTGCCATCACCCTGCCCACCCTGCTCAGTGAGAATGCACCAGGGTGCAGCGTGTGGCGTGGCAGAGCTGCCATCTCTGCAGGGCTGTCCCCCCAGGGCACGCTGGCAGCCACGCTTCAGGGCACACCGTACCCACAGAGCTCCAAAAATACCACGGCCTGCACCGCGCTTCCTCCATCACCGGAAACAAGCCGGGTGCTGGAGGTGTCCTCGTCACCACGGTTGATCTCCAGACAGCAGCCAGGGAGCCTCACCTCGGTGCCGCCAGCCGCCAGCTGTCGAACGGCTGCGGGTCCTGGCGCACAGGGGTGTTGCAGCTCTCACGGCACCTCTGAGATGGTTACGACAGTGTTTGGCTGCTTGCAAGAACCAGCCAGAGCTGCTCGGGGTGCTGCTTCACTCAGCTCCCTGGGCTGGAGATGGAGCCCGGCCTGCTGAGACGGTCTGACGGAGCCAGCCCTTCACGCTGGGCCTTTTGGATGAAACTGTTTTCCCCTTAGAGTTTGCAGTGAGCCATGAGCGATGGCCTGAGCCGGCAGAAGAATTTATCCAAAAGCCTTTTTCCATTTGGGGCCCAAACAGAGCCGCTTCAACTGTCCTAGCAAGCACTCATAAAAAAATGACATCCTCGGTCCCAGAGCCAGCTCATCTGCGGGCAGGAGTCAAGCCTGTCGGATGGGTCCTCCTCTGCCAGTTGCACACCCACCTCATGGCTGTGTCCGGGGGCTGGGGGTCCCGCTGCCTGCTGGCCTTGCAGCGTGGGAGAAACCCACCTCCTTTCCCCTCACACGAGGGTACCCCCCGAGGAGGGAGCCGCGGAAGCGCTGTCTTATCCGCCTGTATCACACTTGGCTTCACCCCGTGCTCCTCTTCCTGGCGTCCCCACCGAGAAGGAAGCGTAGAAGCCTTCTGGTCGATAACAGAGATAAAAGACAATATCAGAAAGTTTCTCTTGCCTCTGCTAAGAGGAAGAGATGTTTTTGTGCCAGTGGGAAAAACAAAGCCCAAGGGCCGTTAACCCTTTCCTGTAGCTCTAGCTCCCAGCCGAACTGCAGTTTCCATACCCTGGATGCTGCACCTCTTGCAGCGGTTGGTGCACACCCCGCTCGGGCA
>NW_009728289.1:4431-5087 GCF_000703405.1 Apaloderma vittatum | reverse complement strand
GCTTCACCCTGAGGGCCAGAGCACAGGAGCAGCCAGTGGACATCCCTCTGGTCCTGGTGTGACCCTGCCCTTATCCTGACATCCCAGGGTCAGGAACACGGCCGAACAGTTGTCCAAATCAGTTGGGCAGCACCCAGCAGGAGCACGGGGCAAGACGGGGCTGGAGGTGGCGGGAGCAGGCTGGGTGGTGGGGTGATGTCTGCTGGGAGGGCTGCCACATCGCTGCAGGTGCGTGGAGGCCCTGGTAGTGTACTGCTGGTCGGGGAAGGAGGAGGAACCCTACGTGACCATCACCCGCAAGCGTCGGCTGCGGAAAGGCTACGAGGTGGAGATGGAGCAGGAGGTGGGCCACTCGGTGCGCCGGCTGGCCACGCACCGCAACGCCTTCAAGCGCATGGCGGTCATCCAGGCCTTCCTGGGCTCCACCCCGCAGCTCACCCTCCAGCTCTACATCAGCGTCCTGGAGAAGTACGTTCCTGCTGCCCGAGGTAAGGGTGCCACCGAGGCACGATGGCATCTCCTTAGCCAGTGTGGCACCTGAACAAAGCTCCAGGGGCTTGCTGGGGCATGGCTGCCACTGGACTCCCCTAAACACGGAGCACAACCCACAGAGGCTGGGCACTCGTCCATCCCCTGGTTTGCTTTTCCCATGCTGA
>NW_009728289.1:2891-4378 GCF_000703405.1 Apaloderma vittatum | reverse complement strand
GTGGCAAGAGCTGGCTGTGACCGAGGCGATGGGCTCTGCTCCCAGCACTGGTGCTTGCAGATGTCTGCCCTACAGAGCTGTGCCATCCACATGGTGCCCTGTCCCATAAAAAAGTCATGTCCCTGTCCCAGTCTGCGTTATTTACTGTTCTCTTTTCTGGTTAGCTACAGGCTCTGGCTTCCCCACAGTCCCTCTGTTGGATCTGTTTCTATGCCTTTCCCAATAGTCAAAGCCTCCATCCCAGTGCTCACTTGCTCCCAGGATCTTTATGTTCTTGGGGGCTGGATGTGCCAGAGCCAGTTTTTAAATCTCGCTTTGATATGCTGACGAGCTGGGCGTACAGGAGTGCTCTTGCACCATTCTCGTTGTAGCACCCGGTGAAGGAGCTGCCCTTGCCAACCTGCTGTCCTGGCTGTGCTGGGAGCCCAGACCTTGCCCTCTGCACCCACAGCAGGCATGTGGAAAGGGAAGCACAGGAGATGCCCTGCAGAAACCCTCTCCTTGGCCACAGCCCCCTGCCAGAGTGTTTGTTGCCCAGGGTTGGTGCTTGGTTCAAGCACAGGAACGGCCCCTGTGTGGCAAGGGCCTCTGGTTTATTAGCACAGAGAGAAAATCTGGAAGCAGAGCCTGCGGTTTCCCCAACAGCTGCCATCGTGGGGTGTGTCACCACTAGCCACGAGCTGTCCCAGCAGCAGTCACACTGAGCCTGCTGCTGCAAGTCCCAGGGCTTGGCTCCCCCATGCCTTGCACCTGGGCTTGGCACCCCGTGATTTGTTGCTGGGGTTGGCACCTCATGCTCTGCACCCCACGCCTGACTCCCGTGCCCTCTCCCTCTGCAGCAGCCCTCATGGGCATCTGCCTGGTGTCAGTCACCTACGGAGCGCTCGTCTGCAACGTCCTGGCCATCCAGGTCAAGTACGATGACTACAAGGTCCAGCTGCGGCCGCTGGCCTTCCTCTGCATCGTGCTGTGGCGCAGCCTGGAGATCTCCACCCGCGTGGCTGTCCTCGTGCTCTTCAGCACCGTCTTCAAGCACTGGATCATCCCTATCGCCTTGGCCAACCTGCTGGTGGTCTTCTTCTTGCCTTGGGTGCATTTTTCCTGCCCGACAACATTGAGAAGAACTTCAGCCGGGTGGGCACGGTGGTGGTGCTCTGTGCCTTCACCCTCCTCTATGCCAGCATCAACATGTTCTGCTGGTCAGCCGTGCAGCTCAAGCTGGCTGACCGGGACCTCATTGACAAGTCACAGAACTGGGGTCGCCTGGCCGTGTACTATGTGGCCCGTCTGCTGGAGAACACGGCCCTCGTCATCCTCTGGTATTTTTTCAAGACTGACGTCTACGAGAACATCTGCACCCCGCTGCTGGTGGTGCAGCTGCTCCTGGGCTACTGCCTGGGCATCTACTTCATGCTCCTCTTCTTCCAGTCCCTGCACCCCTGTCGCCAGCTCTTTCGGCACAACGTTGCTGATTTCCTCCACTGTGT
>NW_009728289.1:2437-2811 GCF_000703405.1 Apaloderma vittatum | reverse complement strand
CACGCCCCCCCCCTGCCTTCTCCAGACAGCAATGGACATGGGGACAGGCAGCACCAGGCTGCACCTGCAGCCCGAGAGGGCTCGTGGCACAAGCCGTGCAAGAGGCAGCGAGTCCTGGTGTGTCCCGGCTGTGGCAGGGGGACAGGAGTGTGCCTGCCTGCCCGAGACCCTGCACATGGGCGTGAAAGACTTAGAATCATAGAACGCTTTGGGCTGGAAGGGACCTTTAAAGGCCGCCTAGTCCAAACCCCTGCAGTGAGCAGGGACATTTTTAACTAGATCAGGTTGCTCAGAGACCTTGAACGTCTCCAGGGATGGGGCCCCACCACCTCTCTGGACTTACGGGGTGCTCGAACTGCCTGCTGCTGCAAGCA
>NW_009728289.1:1989-2423 GCF_000703405.1 Apaloderma vittatum | reverse complement strand
CCCTGCCTGCCTGCTGCACTACACACGGTGACCTTGGGGCCAGGGGTGCTGGCAGGACTGTTTTCAGCAGTAAAGAAACTTTGCTGTGGTTACCAGTCTGGGTGCTGGTGGGTGGCTGGTGACTCACACGGAGGGTGGGGACCGTCCTGCAGGGGCTGAGCGGGTGCGCACCCCTACTTCCCACGTAGCCCTCGTGGGCACCGAGCTGGGGCTGCGCCAGCGGGGAATGGGGATGAGGGGAGCACCACGGTGAGGGGAGCCGATAAGATGGGGGAACACGAGGGGCGAGGGCCGGCCTCATCCTGCACCTCTGTCATGGCTGCAGGCCAGGAGCAACCCGGCACGCCAGGGAGAAGCAATCCTGCCCAACCTGTTCCTCCAGGCTCGAGGCCCCAGCTCTGGCTGCTGTTCCCAGCAGGAGCGTTGGGGACGGC
>NW_009728289.1:1361-1608 GCF_000703405.1 Apaloderma vittatum | reverse complement strand
TAGATCTTCCTCAATGCCTTCTTACCAGGAAATTCCTACCCTTAAAAAAGGTCCAGAAAAACCCAAGAGGAGGAGCCTGATGCCCTGCAACACCTATGCAGGCTCTGGGGCACCCCATATTGAGGGGCTGTGCCTGGCCAGCACAGGGGGCTGTGGCCTTCCTAGCAGGTGGCCTTTGAAATCACCCGGCATTTCCTTAAAGGCTTCTCAGGGGAAAGTCCCTGCGGGGACGATCCTGCGGCCGGGG
>NW_009728289.1:384-1251 GCF_000703405.1 Apaloderma vittatum | reverse complement strand
GTGAGTGTGTGGGGCTCGGGGGGCTCATCTGCCAGGAGGGGCTGGAGAGGGTTATGGGGAGGTCTGGGAATGGCCCCGGGAGGCTTGCAGGGGCTGATGGAACGTCCTGGGGCTGGGCTGCAGGGAGAGACAAGCATCTCCCCTTCTCTGCAAAGCCCTGATGGACAGGGGAGGGATGGGTTCAGAAAACTTAAGTTTTAAGGAGAACAGGATTCAAAGGAAAGGGGGGGATCTTGCTGCAAAACTTAAAAGTGCTGCTGCTTTGTCTGGGAGCCTCGTATGTGTCTCTTCTCCCGACATGAGAGCAGAAGGCTCCTGTGAGAGCCTGGGCTGGTGTGAGGAGCTTGCACCACTGGGACAATCTGGTGGTTCCCAGCACCGCTGGTGTTACAGGACTTCCCTGGCCAGCACCCCACCAGGTGCTGGGTGCTGTGTGAGGAGCTGCAAATGTATGGAAAAATGTGGGCTTTGCAGAAAATTGGGTTATTTTCATTTTTAAAATTAATTTTAAAAAAAAACCACAAACAAACGAAACACCACAACAAATGCAAGGTGAAGTGGTTTGGGGAGCTCTGCAAAAAAAAATCAATGATTGTGAGAGGGACCAGTGGGTAGCGGGGTGGGGGGGGGGGTGGCAGCAGGAGGGGTCGGGGTGAGGCAGCTCCCTGATCTGCCTCCCTGCCGTACAGGTGTCGCCTCTGCCTTTCCTCCTTCCTCGTGCCTGGGTGATGCACAGGACTGGGGTGATAAGATAGTTAATTTTGTAAGACTCCCACACCTCTCCCCACCTTTGGCCTCATGTCCCAGCCTCACGCGTGCGGCTGCAGCTGATAAGGAAGCCGGATGGGCTGCACTGTCATGATGCAC